>NC_048894.1:52795914-52828082 GCF_011077185.1 Oxyura jamaicensis
CTCCTCCACTACCCCCACCCAGCTTTTTGAAGCTCTTTTCCAGTCAACCTGTACGTGCTAGTCAGGTTGGAATGGAAGAGTGTAAACGAAAACCTCCTGCTCTTTCTCTGCCCATCAAGGGGATGGTTGTCCTCTGCCTATATGTCCTTTGGCATCCCAGCTGTGTGGGATAACAAGGGTTAGGAAGAAATAAAAGATGTACAGATATGGGCAAGATGGAAGTAACCTATGAGCTCTAAAGATCTCTTCCAGACATGACATGGAGATAAGTAACCATGCGTGTTAAGTAATCGTCAGTCACCCAGTGACTGAGAAGCAGCCCTGATAGAGAGATAACCAAGCTGCTTCAAAGGTGAGCCCAACCGCTCCCCATCCCCCATCTTCACTATCACCAGCTTCCAAGAACTCTAAAATGAAACCTCAGAGGTCTACAGCAACATCGGTATTAGACAAATTGAGAAAAGACATATTAAGGCTGGTCTCCCCGTTCATAATAGTCAGCCAAGTAGCAACAACCACAGCACAGCGAAGAAAGCACTGCAATTTGCTCTTCTCTTCCGTTCTGTCCCCCAGCATGCACTCCTGCCAGTAACAGCAGCACTCCTCTGCATATAGGGATCGAAGGAAACGCTGGGCCACAACCACCAGTTCTTTTACTAGGGTGTCTGTCATGTAGTCAGAAGTGAAGGTTAAAAGAGGCATCACTAGGCTTCACAGTACTGGCTTCCTTTCAGCAGTGTTCTCTGTACAAAGTAGAGGCAGCATGAACCACATCACTGAAGCCGGCCGAAGCACACAAATTACTGCCTGAGCACAAAGATAGCTTGCTTCTTTTCCCCCCCTTCTCCTGCAAGAGACTGCTTGCAGGTAAATGGGTCAAAATCCAGACACCTCACACACAGGATACACAGAAGCAGACAGGAGGCACATCTGAGCAGGAGAAAGGAGAAAACATTTCTTTGAACACAGAACTGGCTAACAAAGTCAAAGTGCTCTTTCTACATGACCCCAGATTCAATCTTTCTCAGCCGTAAGTGGGTGCTCCCTTATGCCTTTGGAAGAGACACTCGCTCCCTGGAAGCCTGGAAGAGCTTCTCCCTCACAATGTTAGAAGTGATCCAACTGTTCATTTTGCAATTGTTCACATGTAGTTAACAAGTTGGCCGCTTCTACTAAAGGAATGAAAAGGATAATCCAAAACACTGGCACTGAGGTTGCATTATCGCGGAAGGCAAAACAGGACAATTCCTGTTCTGGCCTGACTTGAAGGGGACAGCATGGGAAAAGTAGTGATGTGCTCCACAACCTTTGTTACCACTGCTTCAAGATACACATTGTTAATGAAAACAAAGAATTACACTGCAAAGTAAAAAAGGTTAAAGGGACACCCCAAAAAGGACACATTAATGGAGCTCCTGAAACAGAAAGATGCAAACAATAAAAACTGCTTTTAAAACAGAACAAAACATGGCAACACAGGGAAAAAGGGAAATTAAGAGACTACATGAAAACCTTTTGACTCCCCAATAGCAACTTTAGACAAAGTTAAATGATCATCACATCCAGGCCTTTCTGTTATCCTGTTTCATCATGTTAAAGACACCATTTCCAAAAGAATCTTACACTGTATTGAGGCATCAAACCCAATGAAAGCTCTAAAAGTAACAGCAAAACCGAAATACAGCACTAAAGCAATGTATTTTCTGTATTTTTAAGATTTCACGTTTGTTAAAGACAGATATACCAGCAACTTGTGTGGTTGATCAGTAGTTACTGTATCAGTTTCTTTGGTCTACTGTAAAGTGCTGCAAATAATAAAGTATGTAAGTTTCTGGAGCTCAGAGATATCTCTGACTATATATATTATACATATATATATTTACCATAGAGATATTATCAGGCAGCCTCGACACAGCCAGAGGCCACGCAGCTCTCAAAAGCAATCGATTACAACACGATGCTCTCCTGGGGCTCGTTACGAGCCAACAGCTCTGCAGCACAGGCATGACCTTGTTCCTCAACCATCCTCTGACTTCCAGTAACACTCGCTGGGACCACCTGCTTGTACTAAAAATAGCATTGATCCAGTGTGTATATTAAAAAAAAAACGACGAGCTTCTGGGGCAACATAGGGGGAATATCTTTGTACTCTGTATTGGGGCAGTGTAGGAAGAATATCTTTGTAGTGGGGCTGTGTAGGGAGAGTATCTTTGCAATGTAAGCAAGGAGCTGTTTCTTCCGCTCATCCTGCGCTTCTTTCCCTCACGTGACAGTAACTCTCATCTTCCAGGGAACAGAAGAGCTTTTCACGCAGCAGAGGGCGAAATTACACGGACCCACGAAACCTCGCGGGTCAGGCACTTCGTCAAGGATTCCAGCGCGTTAATCGACCCCGCTCACGCCTTCCCCACCCTCCCAAAAGCGCAGCCTCTCCTTCCCCACACCGAGCGTCTCGCTCCCAGCCGTCACAACGCCGCAGCCGCCGGTCTCCTCCTCTTCCTCCCCCCGGTCACCTGCTTCCCCCTCACCCCGGCCCGGCTGCGGGTCCCACCACCCCCACGGACACGGGGTGCCACCCACCCCGAGGTGAAGTCCTGCTGGACGCTCAGCAGCCGCTCCCGCAGCGTCTCCAACATCGTCCCGGCCTCCTCCGGCGGCGGCGACGGGCGGAGCTCCCCCTCAGCCCTCACCCTCGGCCCGCGGCCGGGGCGGAGCCGGGGGCGGTGTGAGTCGGCGGCCGGGAGGGGCCGCCCCCTCCGCCCCGACATGGCGGCGGCGCAGCCCTGCCACAGCGGCCTGTCAGCCTCCCCTCAGCGGCAGCCCTGTCTCCTGTGCTCCGATATGAGGGCGGCTGCCTCCTGCTTTGTGCTCCTGGCACGCTGAAAAGCCGGGCCCAACCGTATCTAGAGCCCGCCACGCTCTAGGAGTGGGGGTTTTGGATCTCTGAAGTTTTTGCGAGAGGTTTTGTAAAAAATTAGGTCCTGTTTCCTCCTCGCCACTACATCGACGGATTTGGCCTCAGTGGTGGTAGCGTACGAGTGAGCTCAAGGGAATCATTCTTCCTAATAAAACCTTAAATGTGTGGAAAACAAAGCCAGTGTGTCTTCTTGGTGTTGCTTGGTTCTTGTTGGAAGGGAGACATGATGGTGTCTGAAGTCTTTGACAGGCAGTCAATTGGCAAGCAGGTAGTTGAACAGTAAGTTTGTCTGTGTGGCCTACCTCTATTTTTTTCCTTCTTAGTGAGAAAACAACCACACTATGTATAGACATCCGTGATACTTTTAAATAGTGTCATCCCCCAAACCTCCCCCCCCCACCCCAAAAAAAAAAAAAAAAAAAAAAAAGTACACTGTCCTTTAGTTACTACAAGTACTAAATAATGCAATGAAATGTTTTCATTAAGCTTCTCAATACTATCTAATTGTGTAATACCTGTTTTCAGTGATTTAGGAGGCTGGAGACAATTTAGGTGGAACCAGACATAACAACTGGCTACTCCTTCCTCTTTCTGGATGACAACGCCGCATCTACAGTCACAGTAACATGAAGATTGTCCCCCACCCTGGATGTTTTTGGTTAGTATTTGAGGAACACAGACCCAGGATTTAGATGGATCTGTGAATTCTTGTTTCCATTTATTGAGACTTTTTTTTTTTTTTTTAATAAGAATAAAAGCAGCTGGGGATTTAAAGAAGAAAATGAAATATTTAACCTATTCAATTTTGGCTGAAAGTCCAAAAACTTTAAGGAAAGTGGAGAGCACTGAAATCATTGCTTACAAGGAGAATGTACGCAGAGGGGGACTGTTGTGTGAGTCATTACATACTATATAAATTATAATGGTTCTAGGTACATCCACTCAACTGGAAAATTAACACTGTAATTAAATTCACTCCCTACCTGTCTACTGTTAGAAGAATGAGATCTATAGATTGTTTCTGAAGGGGTTTGTTGAAAAGCAATGTTTCTCTGTGGCCTTAATACAAGAGGTAAATGCTTGCTAAGCGAAGAATGACTGGGTTCATCATTACAAGTGCTGAAATTTTGTAGCTCATCTTGAGGTCAGAAAAACTGCTTTCATGGCAGGCTACATATAAAGATCTGTAAAAAAGCATATGACATATATACACTATTTTTCTCTTGCTTAGTCTGACAATGTTTGAAAGTATAGACTTTCCATTTCATGGATAGTTAGTTCTCCAGACTAAGAGGAGAAGGGCTTAAATCAGCAAGTTTGATGTATTCACAGACATAAATTACAAATGCTGACAAAAGCTTTGCAATCTGGCCTTAGGTAATATAAAATTTATGGGAATTTAAGTTTTCAGAAAAGAGGGGTTTAAACCTGTAATTGTTCACGTTTTCTTTTAAGAAAACATTCATTTCTTCTGTCTTGTATATTTTCAATTATGATTTTTTTTTTGTCAGCAGTAGCTCAGAGTGAGTAACCATCTCTAGACTCATATGATTCTTTTGCAGTTAAAAGAAACTATGCAAAGACTGCTGTCCTTGCACAATTTCATTGCCATCACCATGCAGAATTTGGGAAAAGAAATGCATTGAGAAAGTGCTAAGAGTCACGGTAATCCTAGACATACAAGAACAGATGAGACTTCTAAAAGTAGATGTCATGCTAAAGGGCAGTGGTGAATAATACATTCTATGTAGAGTTTTGCTTAACCAGTTCTTAGGAACTTAAAGGAGATTCTGTGAGCTCCTTAAATTATCAGCTTAAGTTAACTTGATTTTTATTATATATATAAGTATTTATATATTTATATACGAGTAAACCCAGTTCCTTTATTTTTCCTTGCAGCCAGTCACATTCCAAATTTCTTGGTACTCTTGTTGGTCATTCTCAAGTTAATCCAGAAAGTGTGGAGCTCTAGCGTTTCCATCACCAAAGCAGAATTACATGGCTCATTCTGAGCCATGCATGAGCTTACTTATTAACACTAATTATTTAATATTTATGTACAATAACATTGAATTTCAAAAACTATGTTTATGTGGCATGACAACTCTTCATCTGCTTGACTCAACATAGATTATTACTTTTTTGGACAGTAAGGAAATCTGAGACAAGAACCGATCCTTCAGGTGTTAATTCTAAATAGTGATGCCTAAAATTCTGTCAGGAGCTTTGGATCAAGTTTTCTACAGATGAAATTCATGATAAATACCTTTTAAATATCAATGACCTGTTGTATTCATTTAATGATTAAGTAGTTCACAGCTGGTTATTTGATACTATGACTCTTGAGGAAGAAGATTTATTAGAGATCTAAACTCTGCTAAAAAAATATCCAAAAAGTATAGGTGGATTGTAAATGTGTAGAAGGGACCAAGTACACTGTGTTGATGTTTGCCAGGTGATATTCCTAAAAAGCACAAGACTTACATGTTTTGGAGTGCTGTTTTCAGCTTGGAACCTCATGGAGGCTGCATACTGATGTCTCTCAAAGAGTTGTGTTGGGCTAATTGATAAATGTTCACATTTTTGTATTCAGAAGTGGAACTGGTAACTATCCTTTGATTTGCCCATCTGAAGAACGTGAAATACTTCTGATGGCTGCTAAAAGGTCAGCATTTCATGTAAGTGACTAATAAATAAGCCTGATGGTCAGTTTAAACAATAGCACTGTGAAGAACAAACTTGTAGCTATGAGCTCTTTCACCTGTAGATCTTTGAATCCTGTCCTATTTGTTAAGGGTACAATACTGTTCCCACCTCATAGCCTATCAAATATTTAAATCCACTTTCCACACACAAAAAAAACTTGTAACAATGCTTTGTGTGCAATTATAAATTGCTCAAGGTCTCGAGGAGCAGCGGGGGCCAGTTGCTCCATGAGGGATGGGAAGCTGAGGGTGCTCATTCAGTGCGGGCTCAGTCCCAGGGTGCCCAATCAAGGTAAACAGGGCAGGCCCAGAGATGGCAGTGGGGTTCAGCCAAAAGTCCAGATCATCAGGCAACCTCAAGGACATGAGGCAGATCTGAGGGCAAGCCAGAAAGTCAATCCCTAGGTCAGGGTCAGACATGTTGCAGTGATCACCACAGTGACAAAGCAGGTCCAAGGTCAGGTCAGGAAATTAGTCCACAGCTAGAGGACAGAGCACAGCTGGATACCTCTTCAGCAAAGCTAAAGCAGAGGTTGAAGACCCAGGCCTAAGTTTAGGTGGGTGGAGGATATGGGATGGAAGCCAAAGGTGAGGCTATTCAAGGCCAGTGAGCACCCTCAGGGCCCTGACACAAGGCAAGGGGAGCTCATTTATGAAGCATTCATCAGTGGGGCTCCCTAGAAACAACTCTTTTGTCAAATGCTTTTAATACTTGCTTTAATCTTGTCATATATTGTTACTACACGTGTAATAGAATAGGTGGGGATAATTGAAAATATGGGAAGAAATCCTCAAAGTAAGGTTTAATAATTTCCTTTTGAGTTTTTGGAAGCAAATTTAATATTTTTTTTTAATTTTAAAGATCTGTAGAACACGGTTAAAGCTTGACTGGTGGATGCTATAGCTCTTGCAGTCTATACATCTTACATTTTTGGAGCTATCTTGTACTGATATAAGACTTAAAGGCTTTAGTCACTTGACTGAAGTGGAAACTAAATTTGAGCCTTACATCATAAAAACTGTCTGTCGTTGTTTCATTTATCCTGAGGCCTCATCACCATTTCTAGCAGCTTCTAAGAGCTCCCTGTTCCAAATTAACCTTTATAGCTTCCTAATAAGAGTTTATTTCTTCTCTTACCTGTTCTAACTCTTGGGGCTTTAGCTATGTAATAAAGTCTCTCCAACTGATGCAAAGCTTTTATGTTATGTGAATAGAGAATATCTTTCATTTTTATCTCAGTAAAGCCTCTTTTTTTGTTGTTTTGTTTTGTTTTGTTTTGTTTGCCTGGAAACTAGTGCAATTAAATATGGACAACAATCATTGCCAATCCTAATGAGAACTGGAAGAAAATTTTCTGTCCCACAAGTGGAATTTTTTATATTCATTTTGTCCATATTTTTCCATTAGCAAATGCAAACCAATGTTTCTTGATAGTATTCTCTTTCAATTTCAAAAGGGAATGGGAAACTTCTCATGTTACACAGCCATGTCCTTTCTACATGATACTCTACTGCTAAACAAACCAAACAAAAATAAAACAACCAAACAAAAAACAATGCTTATAGGCTGTCATATTTTTCTGTATGCACAGAGCAGCTCTGTGGAAAAGAAAGGAAAAGAAAAGAAGAGAAAATGAAAGAAAATGAAAGAAGAAGAAGAAGAAGAAGAAAACCTTTACAAGGCTGTTTTCCCCTTCTCTGGACATGAAACAGTTATAGTTGGAGTAGTGCATATCTGGTTGGCTAAGGCAGGTCATGGCAGAGAATACAGAGAGATTAAAATGCTGCCCAGGGTCTTTGGTTCAGTTCTGTTCTTTTTAGCCAGCTTTGGATGACCTGTTTGCTACTCTTTGCATGAGCCAAAGATATGCAGCCTATGAGGGAAACTCTGTTTTGTAAAATCGTGTCAGGGTATATGCTTATGAATGCAGCCTAGTGCTATTGACATACTGTCTCATACGCACAAAACTTCTTGGGGGATAGCCCTCACAGAGAGAACATGTGTGGAACTTGTTCTCAAGGCTTATAGAGGTTCAAAGACCTGTTTTTAGATGTTAACTTTTTAATGGGCTATCTTTCTGACAGCATGAAAAAATGTGTGTATTTATATATTTAATATTTTTCTATGGAAAAGAAAGATTGTCTTAGTCGAGACTAAAAGTTTGTAAGCATAGTACATGATTAAAAAGATAGAATGGAGTTGGAATTGATGAGCCAAGATAGGTGTCTTATAAATGAAACTTAACTGGAGAACAAAATTTAAAAAGCGTATGTTATTTAAGTTTCCTCATCTCTGTGAAAGAAACTTTGGAAGGGGTCACATCATAGTGGTAGAGGTAAGCTTTGGTGAAGTTCCATGGTCCTAATCTCCCACTCTTCTTATGCCGTATCTGGTGACTGAACACATGATGAATTGCTACCTTACTGGTCTGTATAGAAGGACTGGGACTACCTTAGCAGCATTTGGAATCTGAATGGATCCCTTCTGCAGCTTCTTGATTGCTGGATCTGATATTGAAGAAGGGACAGGAGAATGTGGCTGGGAACAGACATTTCCAGAGGCGCCCTGTTGTTATACATGATTAGATGTAGGGGGAAAACACATCCTGAAAGGAGTGACTATCTTCAGCTTGGCTGCTCTTCCTTTCCTGTCCTGAATCATACTCAGATTCAACGAGACTTTGTATTTTCTTCATCTTCTGTCATGACTGCATTTAGTCATGAAGTTGGGAACAAAAGTTTTGCTGTCACCACTGAACACAGCAGAGCTTGAAAACTGTGTAGAATGCAAGACAGGGGCTCCTGCTGTCTTTCCTTTCCCTACGTCCTCTTTTCTGCCTTCATTCCTAGTCTTTTCTCTTTTTGTTCTCTAGTAGTCTGCCAAGACCATCCCATCCTAAGCACCACTGTTGTCAATGAGACAACTGAAGACCAAATGTTAAACATGCTGCTACTTGGAGCCTGTCAGGTGTGAGACTAAGTAATAAGATTGTGTGCTCTGACTTTTTCCACCAGTGGGTTTGCAAACTAAAGTGGGGACTGAAACTGTGTTTTCTGCTCTTCCTGATATTTTTTGTCTTGTATATGCTAAGAGAGTAGCATAGGACTACATCAGCAATGTCTCCAAACTACTTCTACTCATTTCCACTGACATTATCTGAAAGACCCCAAGACAGGTCTTTCAAAATAATAACTAATGGGAAGGATACTTCAAAAATGAGGACTTTACTTAAAACTTTTGATTTGGTTTCTCTCGCTATTTTGAAACTTCTTCTGCACAGCTGAATTCTTTGAAGTTAATTCAACAGCCTCCTAAAGCAAGCAAAGTTCATAACTCCAGCTAAGGATTGCAGTTCAGATGAAGTGAGATGATTTTGAGGACGAAATATATAGTGAATCAGCCAGTTCCACCAGGGGGCACAGTTGTGTATGGAAAAACAAGATAGAAGCATGGTAGTATTCGTTTCTCTGAAAGTACATTTATCTCAAATGAACGAAACATTACTGACAACGTATAAAGTGCAATCCATGGATTATTTCATCCCAGAAGGACATCTTAAAAACCCTAGTGGTATGAAAGGCATCAGGCTCAGTGGGTAGCAGCCACTTGTATTTGACATTGTCACGGTGTTGCTTTCATAAACTCCTTCCTCCTGCCTAAGCAGGGTGGGAAAATCTGTGTTACGCTGCTTCACTTGCATTTCTACAGGCAATGCAGATGATACTCAGAGATAAAAGCAGACAAGAGCCTTACGACTCTGTGTCCTAGCAGAATACTAGGTTACTCTATTTCCTTTGACTTTTATGTTGTCGCTACTTTTGAAATGATCTAAAGGGATGCACTTAGTAACAACTGATTTCAAACAATGCCATGCTATTGTGTCTTTGGGAGGAGCATCTTACCTTCTTGAAGACAGCAGCTGTCTATATTGGACAGGTTTAGCCTGTTAATTAGAAGATACATCTGTGTAGACTGCATAACTTGTATAAAGGATCTTGTCCCTGTTGTCAGGAAAATTAAAAACATATATTAAGTATGAATGAATGCTGTACAATAACACTTGGAGTAGTATTAAGTAGTTATGTTGCCTCTGTCTCTGCTTTTGGTTGTTCTTTTTGTATAATTTTACCTGAGAAGGCATTATATCATGTGATTAGCTCTTAGGCTATAAAGCATAACTGGTTTGTTTGAGGAAAAAGCCATGTGTTCTCCTTATCATTGCAACGCCAAATATACATGTATACATATATGCCGGTATGACTACAGCTACTTACAGGTGGGTGGGTGGGTGGTGGGGAGAGAGCTTTAGGAAAGCTTTTGTCTTTCGGAAGTGTTCCAGCAGGGAAGCCCCTTCTGCTGCTCTATGCTGTGTCAGCACTAGGAGGCTCTGCAGGTCTCTCTGTGCTGGTGTCAGAGGAGCAGAAACTGCAGAGAAGGGACTGCAAAAATGCTAGGAAAGTGCTGTAAGTGAATGGAATGTGTCATGAAACACAAGGGGGTTTAAGTCGAGCAAAATACCCATTTCCCCTGTGTTTAGTGGTCTATTTAAGTTCTTCTGTATTACTTTCAATTTTCTATTAGCATGACCAATTTTTGCTCTCCTGGATATCAGACGCATGGTTTAAAAGGAGTAGCATGAGGCTCAGAGTGAGATTCTTGAAGGACAAGTCTACTATGTGTCAGTTTTATTGATCAGAGGCAATTAGTTCAGCCAAACCCAATTAGGACACAGTTTTAGTTTTATACACACAGACATTAATCACTCATTACCCAAGTGAACTCTAAAGAGAATTCAAAGAGAATAACAGAATAAAATGGCTGTCCCTTTGCTCTTAATGTAGGAGTTTTTTAGTTTTGTATTTGGTTCTAAACTGCTAATTCCACTGACTTCATCTTACAATATTTTTTGTCCTATTTATTTATTTATTTATTATTAAGAAGATCTTAGTCATCTGTTGTTCTGGCCTTTCTGGTGACAAATGTCCCATGAGTGGATTTAATTATTTTTTTAATTATTATTATTTATTTTTTAATACCATTAACTCCTTCCCTTGTTTGCTCCTCTTGCTTGAGGCAATTTCTGTTGAAGCCTTCTGGCTGACTGCCTAGCATTTGGCTAATAACTGTGAAGTTGTCAACATCATACTGTTTCCCTGTTTGAAATGGAATTCTCTTTCCTCAGTTTATATGGGTCTGCTGTTTACTAGTTCATTATGCATGAAATCTAATCCACTTATGCTGTAAGAAGCTTGGAGACCAAACTTTTTTTTAATCATTGCATTATGTTTTATTTATTGAGCATAATTCAGTTTCAATGAAATGAAATAGTCATAATGGTGCTTGTACAGTTGTAGAACTTTCTTATCACAGTGCATTTTGTCAGTTTGATTTATTTTATCTCTCTATTTACAGTTGTTGGTGACAATCCAAAGTTGCTTCACGAGCTACAGCAAAAGTACTTCATCCTCTTGGAAAGTACTCCATATTTCAAATTACAAAATCAGCTTCAGGGCGGACCTGAGAAATGCATAGGCAAGTTTTGATTTAAAATGGTGTTTCCTGTCCTCTCTCTCTCTCTGGTCTATTTTTCATTTGGAAAGTAGCTGTCATTGCTGTATATCAAGATGCATTACATAGACAGGGAAATATTGTTCATATGGAAAAACACTGGGACCAAAAGTTATATAATTGTGGAACTGTCTTTTGATGCCATTAAATCTGGGATGTGCCCATTCTGCCACATCTGAAGATAAGGACATTTCGGTGCCAGCTTTAAGGCATTGTGTTTGGTGATTCTGGCCTGTATATTCTAGTAGACAAAATGGGAAAACTGGATTGGACCTGCTTATTGATGGTATGCTGCTGTGAGATACAGTATTAGCTTCTGTAAGAAGAGTTCATGGTTTGTATTTTCTTAGAATGAGCAAGAATGAGGTTAACGTTGTTCAGGCCAAACCTCTGACACAGAATTCATGGGAGGCTTAAAGAGCCTTCAGCAAAATGTCTGTATTAACTGAAAAGAAAACAGTTTTCTGTTGGAGATGCATCTTAAGCCTTGCTTTTACTCCAGTAGCAGAGATAGACACCGTTTATGGCAGGGTAAGGGAACTACGTAAAGCTTGGAAATAATGTATTTATTCTCAGAAGAGCCCTAAATGTTAGTCACAACCACAAAGTTTCCTTGTATGTATACTTTTCTAAGATAGTCCCAGGCTTTCAAATGAATATCACATATACTTCCTACTGGGAAAGGGCAATAAAAACAAACTTAGACAGAGGATTTGCAGCATTCCCTTAAGACAAGGAATTTTACATCTTTCAGAAATTATTCAAGTTCTTTCAGTGCCATGTATCAAACAGAATTTTAAAACTAATGCATTCAACTTTTAACACCCCCCCCCATATATTCTCCTAAGCAGTTCCATGCTTTTTAGTTTTTATTTTCTCTCCACGATGCATCCATTAATTGTGTGATAAAGTTAGAGATTCAGCAAATTTTTATTGTTTCTATTCATCTTCAGCAGTATGATAGGAAGATACAAGAACTATGAACTGCTCTCAGGTCTTCAAGCCAGAAACATCTGTTTCAGGCCGAAGATTCAAGCTCTGTCTTTAAAATTCTAGCATAGAGTCTTTTGGTCTTCCATCTCTGAATTTCTGTTGGCTTTATAAAGTGTCATATTTTTATTTATTTGTTTCCTTAGGCATTTCCTACAGCCAGCAGCTTCAGATAGGAAATTTTTTTTACTGATTAATCAACAACCAGACTGCTATTTTTATTAGCGCTGTTTGTGCATGGCAGTAATATTAAAGACTTCGTTGGGATCTGCCTTGATGTTACAAAGTCACCCTAAGTATTTAAACAGTGGCACTAATGAGGCCACATCTGGAGTATTGTGTCCAGTTCTGGGATCTTGTCAGTGTATATCAATACCTGAAGAGAGTACGTAAGAAGACAGAGGCAGGCTGTTTTCAGTAGTGCCCAGCAACAGAAGAGGCAATGGACACAAAACTGAAACACAGGAGGTTCATCTGAACATCACGGGTAGGGTGAATGAGCACTGGCACAGGTTGCCAAGTGAGGTTGTGGAGTCTCTAACCTTCAAGATACTCAAAATCCACCTGGACATGGTCCTCGGCAAGCAGTTCTAGGTGGCCCTGTTTGAACAGGAGGTTGGACCAGATGACATGTAGAGGTCCCTTCTCACCTCAGCCATCCTGTGATTCTGTAATTCGGTATTGTCTGTGTAATCTTACTTGCTTAGAATGCAATGTTAAATGTTCAGTTTATGATCTTTTATGACTTTGTTTGTACTTCTGTTTCACTCATTTGTACAAGTTCTCGAAGTTCTCTTCATTTCTGTAGACTGCAGATCTACAGTAGGCACATATCTTAGAAAACAGAGGTTGCCCCAGAGTATAAGTGGAAGACTGAGGTAAAATTGTGGTTTTTACTGTAATAACACACTGTGGTATTGTTTTAATAATGGAGTGCTGTTGTATTTATTATTATTTTTTTTTGGCTAAATCATCAGTTTTAGGAGTAACTTAATAATTTCAAATTAGCTCATTTGATACTGAGTGTTCTGAAAATGCTTGCTAAATATTGGTAGATGATGATTCAAATACATACAAGATTTTAAATATTCAACAATTACTAATGGAACTGTTGTTGTATAACTAGAAATCAGGTCTTGTCAAGATTCTTAGCCTTAAATATTCATGTTAATCCAAAGACTTATTTCAGCATGGGATTCCGTATTTTTTTTTCTATGATGATTCTGACTAAGATATAGAGATTAATGCAATATGCATACTATTTTATGTATGCAGGTATACATTTGCTTGTGCGTGCAAATTAATGCCACGATTCTTTCTAGTACTTTCACTTTTGCAGTGGCAGAGGAAAATCTTAGCCACTTTATACTGGATTCTGAATTTTATTTTTCACAAGAAAAGACTATTCAATGTCTTTGAATTGTCAGATAGGCTGAAGAACAGAAACTGTGAGGAAAAAAAAATCCAGCTTTATTTACTGAAACTTAGTAATTCTATTCAGTTCAGTTCACATACTGATGATGACATTGGTCCATTCTGTCATTACCAGTATAAGAATACTTCACCTTTCTCCATTCACTCTCCTGTTTGAAAATCCCTTTCAACAGCTCTTACATTATGTTTCCTTGGTACAATAATGCAAAACAGCTTGCTTTTCATTCCATGCAGAAATTAAATAAAGGCTCTTTTCTCTCCAGTAAAGTGCATCTTATTGCAAATAAATAATCACTTAAAGATATTTAGACAAAAAGTCAGGAATCTCATATTGCTCATGTCAAAGCTCATATCTTTGTCATAAGAGATTCACCCATTCCTTTATGCAAGGCAAAATCTACATTTTTAAGATACCAAAGTAAGTTGTTCTGTGAACAGCGGATGTAATGAAGTTCTTTAATGATTTTTTCTCCCACATTCCTCGGTCCTTCCCATTTTCACTGCTTAAGTACTTCTTCCAGCTCCTTCCCATGTCTTTTGCCAGTTTGGCTGAGAAAGTGGCAACATATGCTGTTGATGAAATAAGTGTGTGCTGATTGCTTTTACATTATATCCATGTCGAATGGCCAACTGGCTGAACTGCAACTGGCTTTTCCATATTGGTAACACTAATTCGGAGCAATCACTAGCAGTCAGTTTTTTCACAAAAATGTATAGGAATTTACTGTCTTTGAGAACTGGGTATCCCTCTGAAGTGTAAACTGCTCAATGGACTCAGGTCTAGGAAATACAGTTGCATATATCACTTCCTTGGGAAATCAAGTTCAAAATTCCTGTCAACCTACGCTCACATCTCAGAAAAAAAGAATCTGAAAGTCCCTCAAAGCTACTAAACTTATCAGAGCTATTAGATATTGTAACTGAAATTATTCAGGGCAACAGAATGAGTTTTAGTTTTCTAATGTCACTAGGTGGAGAACCATTTACCACATTCTGATGCCTATTGGAATTAGTGCTAGTACATAAGTGTAACTTAACGGAACATGGCTTTAAAATGCTATTATACTCTCTTTTTCAGAGCAAGTGGAAGATGAATTCTGATGCAGCAAAGCAAAATATTCAACTCTGAAAATAACATAGGCACCTCTCCAAGTATTTTTGAAGTTGCATGAAGTTAAAAACAGGTGGTGTATGGTCCACATATATATGGGCACAAGGCAGGTTCTCCTGCTTTTCTTAACAAAACTCTTTTTTATTAAGGAACCCATTTAGACCTGAATTGTCAAAGTAGTATGGGTTTTCATCTGTGGCCAGCTTGTATCTACAGTGCCTTTGCATACATAAGGCATTGTTACTATTTGCTCAGTACAGCATTTATGTGAAGTTATTTCAAAGTGATGCACTCCAGACATTGCAGAAATAATTGCTGCAACCCCACTGACGAAGAAGTCCAAAACCTGCAGGTTTCCAACATGGAAGTTCTCCCCATCACCCCTGGATCAGGGAAGCCATTTAGCAGAAATTTATCACCCTGCATAGTCTGACAGGTGAACAAGATTCCTGCAGAGAAATTTCCATGAATAGATGCATTCTTCCATCAATTATATTTATTATTTATCATTTGAAACCAGTTTTCTGAAGAAAATTTCCAGACAGCTCTTTTAAACGAGAAAAAGAATGGAGTTTAATATTATTGTTCTTTAATTTACTTGCTTCTAGCTGTGCCTTCTTGTAAGAAATGAATGTTTCATTTACTACTTTTCATACAGCATAGGGACTGGTTAAGATCTTTCCATTTATTAATTGTTCAAGTTGTTTTATTTAAGAAACAGGGTTCACAAACACTTGAACAAAATTACTTCACCATCTATATACTGCAGCAATTTTCTGAGGTATACTGAATCAGGACTCCTTGTTGACAGTGGGAAAATTATGCTTTATTTTACCTTACCTAAAGACGACTGCTTTCACCAAAGCAAACATGAGTTTAAGGTACAGTCAATGTTATGAAAGCATTTCAGAGAGACATAAAGAAATGATTGTAACATAGAAATAAAGTAACAGATGCTTGCTGATTTCTAGGATTAAGGAGGTTTACACGTGTGTTTCTGTGATGGATTAATCATGGCTAAGGGCCAAACTCCTACACAGCCAGTTGCTTACTCTGGGGGACACTGGGAGAAAATAGGAAGAAAAACAACAAGAAACCTTCTGTTTTGAGTTAAAGACAAGAGGATTACCAGTTATTGTCATGGGCAAAACAGACAACTTGGTGAAAATTATTTCATTGCCAAATAAAATAGATTTGGGTAGTGAGAAACAAAGATAAACATTAAAAGAGCCCCTTTTCTTCCCCTTTTCCCATGCTTAACAGCTTCACCACCACCTTCTCTGCCTTGTCCCAGAGGAGCACAGGGGAGGATGGAGGTGCCTGGAGGTCAGTGCGTAGCAGTTTTTTTTTCTGCTGCTCCTTCCTTCTCTCACTTTTCCTATGGTCTGGTGTGAGTTCATCACAAGCTGCGGTTCCTGATAGGAAAATCTGCTCCCATGTGGGCTATCCCATGGGCTGCAGGGAATATCTACTTCATTGCTGTGGAGCACCTCCTCCTCCTTCTGTGACCTTGATGTTTCCTCTGCTGATTCTAAATCTATTTGTTCCCTCCTCCTCAGCCTCTCCAGCCCTTTTTGCTCTTTCTGAAATATGCTTTCACAGAAGCACCACAAAGAACTTTACTGATAGCCACAGCTTTGGCCAGTGGCGGATCTGTTGCTGAGCCAGCTGGAAATGACTGCTTCCAGCATAGGCCAACCCCTGACCTCTTCCCACAGAGGACAGCCCTGCAGCTCCTGCAGTTACCAAAGCCATATGTTTACACCAAATACAGTTTCTTATTTTACAGTTCCTTTTTTAAAATGCTAAATTACCAGTAATCATACCGGTGTATCAGATTAAATAAATCTTTAATCTCAATACGGTATACAACACTCTTTAACGCTGAAACAATGAAGGTAGTCATTTGGAACTGATATTGAGAGGCTTCCCATTTTTCCTGTCTCCATTGATAAAGACTTTGTATGATACTCCTTTTGAAAAGTTGGACCCAACTGCAAGCTGTGGTCAGTTCCCAGTCCTACCACTTCATTTCCTTAGCCAATATGTTGCAGATTTAAAACCAAGTGGTTTGTCGGTACGTAAATGATCCCTTTCCATCCCACAAACTCAAATGTGTACTTCTTTGAGGAATTTAGGGAGTTATACTCAGGGGCACACAGAGAAAAAGGCAGAGTTGTAACTCTCACTATCTTTTAGAATGATGACAGCTAAAGAACAGCAAAGTAAAGCCTGCTTCTCCTAGGCCTGGTCACCTGTGCTCTGTTCCCTCAGTCCACCTTGCTGCTGGACATGAGCCATGTACTGGTTTTGCACATGCACTGGGGACTTACAAACTAATAAAATTCCCAACTAACTACAGATTACAAGCAAATGCTGTGGCCTTTCTGGGCACTGATAAGCTGTTTGGTGTGCCATTGCAGTGATTAAGCCTATCAGGACATGTGCTTTAGCCACCTAGGCATCGTTCTGTACTAACTAACATCCTCCTCACCCCAGTTAGAACAAGCAGAGTAGTTGAAAAAGAATTTGAGGACAGGTGGATGTTGATTAACTAAATCTAGACTTTCTAACTGGACAAAATTAACTACCTTTTCAATAAAGAGTTTAGATATTGCAAATCTTCTCCCTCTATTTCTTTCAGACACTTTCAAAAAAAGCCAAAACCAGAACTGCTAATAAGGTACAAACTATAAACACTACAGGGAAGTAGTTTTGAGAGGTTATATGACACTGGGTCTACTGTAGTTAAAGTGGATAAATGAAACACAATAGCTTTAGCTTTCAACAAAATCAACAGCTGTTTATAGTAGATGGACTATGGGATAATGGATACTGAAAGCTGCAGCCTGCTATTACTGCCCATGTTCAGAATGGAAGGTTTTATGGAAAAGGCACAAATTTATCAAAAACTTGTTGCTGAACGTAAGATTGTGCCTGAATCTCAACTAGTATAAACTTTTACAGCTCTACAGAAATCAGCATTATCTAGAAAAATAATAATAATAAAAAAGGTATGATTGATTATTTCTAACTAGTTGGAGCTTTTCTACACTGGAAATTCTCAGAAATGGTCTGCACTAATGGCATTCTCATTAAATCATGTAATTTAATGAAATTAACAATAACAGAGGTGTTAGTAACTGGGGTAAATGAACAAACATTCTCACTGGCATCCAAAACTAAATGATTCCTTCTTCTTTTGAAAACTGTGCAATTTGTAATGCTTTTTTTATATATATCAAATTCATCTCTGTTAATAAGATCTATAATTATTAAGCAGGAAGACATAACGAGATTGGCTGATTATAATGTGAGGAGCTTCTAATTCCCCAAAGGATGAAACTCTCTGATGATGACACTAGCATGCTTAGGGCTGCTAGAATGCTATTTTTAAACATCTTTATTTTAAATGAATTGTGTTTACGGAAGATTAAATTAGTAGTTTGGAATGCTCAGCAGCTTTTTATTGTAGCTGCTGTTTGCTTTCTTTTTGGTATTGATTCACTTACTATCATCATTCTAAAAGATAGTGAGACCTAAAACTGTGCCTTTTTCTCTGTGGGCTGCTGAGCATATTAATACCAAAAAGATAGCAATACC
Organism: Oxyura jamaicensis; assembly: GCF_011077185.1. NCBI lineage: Eukaryota > Metazoa > Chordata > Aves > Anseriformes > Anatidae > Oxyura > Oxyura jamaicensis. The sequence goes on from NC_048894.1 coordinate 52,814,244, forward strand.
CTGAAAGAAGTATCACAATCAAGTAACAGGTAATCTGTGTGAAATATCCATGGAATAGCTCTGCTTCTATGGCTGCAATCTGTGGATCCAATCCTGTAAATCTACATGTTTAATAATGCAGCTATTTAGATTTGTTTCAATGTGATGGTTTATTTGGATGAGGAAGGCCTTGGTTTTTCACCAGATCTCCTGATCGGTGGTGCACTGGAGCAAACTTTTCAGTTCTATCTTTGTTTCTCTATGTACAAAATTGAGATAATGATACAGGTCTTCAGACTCTCTTACTTAGGATTCCCAGAATGGTTCACAGATGCTTTGAGTTGAGGTTTGGGATAAACAGCAACACCTTGTTTTTTGGAAGTTGTCCTCAGTTCTGAACCAAAGTCTAGCTGAGGGGAAGCTGCCAAACAGCTTCTGTCACCCAGCTCCTCAAGGTAGATACCCCTTCCAAATTCTCTTCCTGCCCATCTCCTTAGCAACATGCCGTCATTCAAATGCAAATGTAGTATCTATAGCTTATCTGATGGTTGCTCTCTTTCCTATTCTAAGCATTTCCTAATTTATTCTCTTTTCCTCCTTATTGCTATGTGGAGGTCTTTGCATTTTAATGAAAAAAAAAAAAAAAAAAAGTTGTCTGTGGTATTTTAAAGGGCTGATTATTATGATGATGAACTTAAACAGATGGCTGTACTGTGTGTAGTGGAAGATGCCAGCTACAGAGCATGTGTAACTCCACAATCAGTGAACTTCTAAATGAGCAGAGTTTTGAAAGAATGGCAACCACAGGTCAGGTAGTGATATCAACCCTCCTCAGGAAAGGTTGTGTCTTGGGCTGACAGATCAAAGAGAACAGGAACATAGTGCACTTTCCATCTTTTATTTGTCACTACTTGCTAAAGCTAAAGGAGCCTCAATGAGAGAAAACTCTAGAACTGGTGGTAAAGAAAAGAGAAATTCCTGGGACATCAGCTCACTTTGTTCTAAAGGCATAGTAAAGTGCTCTTTCTCTTCCAAGTGTGTTATCAATAGGACTATCAGATCCTGTGGGCTAAATAGGTAGATATGGAAGGATGAGTTAGTGTAGGACTTGTGGGACAGTTCAGAACAGGGCCACACTGTGCCAGACCTTGTTCAAAGGCAGTGTAGTAGACTTTTTAGCTGATTATCTCACACTCTAAACTGGAAACAAAAATAAAGAATGAGAAGGACTTAGTAGTGTGGCTGCAGATGGCATAGCATTTTTGCAGTACAGAGGGTATTTTTCATTTAGTCTTTCAGATTGAATAATCCCAGGAGGAGTCTAAGAAAGAAGATGAGAGAGTGAAGAGGGAGAGAACAGGATTAGGAGTTGGGGAAAAAAGATAAAGTGTGTGAATTAAGGATAGTACAAAGAAGGGATTTAGTTGAAACCATTCAGCAACATACAGGAATAACAATATCCAGAGCAAAAACTCTAGCGAAGAACATGACTTTCACAATTCCCTACTGCAGTACCTCCTGAGGGTGTTTCCTGTTCACATCTGACAACTGAGCTGGAGCTTGTAGAGCTAAGTTTGAGAGAGGATAAAATCAGAGAAGAGAACCTGGCTGTGATCTGGGGCATAAGTATAAATACATCCACAAAACAATACAAAAGGAAAGGCTCAGTCACAAACAACTAGGAGAATCAGAAGGAAGATACCTTAAAACGTACTTCCTGTTTAGGAAAAGATTAATAAAGAGGCATAAGGAATTAATGAGCTTTTTTATAGTGATTTTCTATTAGTGCCATGTGGAGGCAAAGGCTGCAGTATGATTGCATCTCTGATTACACACTTGAAAATCCACAGAGGTAGAATAGAAAGTAGGTGCAGACAAAATAAATACTCTTAAACTTGGAGAAGATGTGTAAAAGAGCTTCATATGGGGATTGGAAGAGCATCTAAATGAGTATCTACTTTTTCTTTGTATGAGGCATCCTTCCTGAAGCCATGTATAAAGACAGGTACAGGAACATTTCAAAATTTTGGCCAATATATTTAGAACGTAACCTTTATAGGGAGTTTGCCAACTTGAAATTTAGGCTTTGCAAAAACATTTACAGGTTTGGCTTCTAACACTTCTCATCAAGTCTCACTGTGAATAGTGACCTTTAGACTCATATTTCCCACATCATATATTTTTCTCCCCCTGCTTTGTTGGAGTCACAGAAAGAGAGTAAAGTGACCAAGGGAGAACAGAAAACATGACCATACTCTGAGCACTCCAAATTTCATAAAATAAAATGTCCTAGAAACTCCAAACACTTTCAAGAGTAAGTAATTTTAACCATGTGAATATTCCCTTTTAGAAAGTTAAATGGGTACGGTTTTTTGTTTTTATGCTTTTTTTTTTTTTTTTTTTTTACTATATTTTTAATATAAATTTTATTCTCAGACGATTTAAAAAACAATTTGCTCATCAACCTGAGGTACTTCAAATATTTGTGGAGACCTGGATACCATCCACTTGTTTAATCTAGTCTGCAAATGTGTTGCTCTACCCTAGAGTGGTTGTAAAGCAAGGTTTTAAAAACTTGTTGTAGACTGGATGCTATTTTTAACATCAATAAAAAAAATAAAATAAAAGACCGACAATGACTGTGATCAAAATACTTTTTTTTTTTTTTTTTTTTTTTTTTTTGTGTGGTGTTTCACTGGATGTGTCAACTGAAATGCAGAATCCCAAATTGTGTAGGACCAGTAGGCTTACAGAGCAATGAGAGAACTGAACTGCGCTGAAAAAATTCCTAGGATTTTTCAACCCTGTGAAGTAGAAGGATTAGAAATATGATGCCCTGCTGAATTCTGTTACAAAGAGATTAGAAGTAAAATATCCTGCTGAACTCTATTAGAAAGAGGCTCTGACAGTATCAATCAGGAAGAAGAGCTTTAAACAAAATGTTAAAACAGTGAAACACCTGCCCTGCACAGCACAATGTGAGGCAGAGATACATGACCTGGCTCTGAGCAAGCTGCTGTGTTCCCTCAGAGTATAGCAAGATAGGAATACTCCTGGTGTGCATTGACCCAAATGGAGCTGGACATTTACATGGCTGTGCTCTGTCTCCTTTCACCACTAAAATGCTTATTTCTTGCCACCATAACATTACATTGCATACACGCAAATCCTAAGGAGAGTAGTTTTTCTGTACTCCAGTTTCTCTGGGGAAGCAGTAAAATAATGTGCAGTCAGGTTGATTTTACTTCTTGTGTTTGCAAAGTCAATGTTGGCATTTCAATTGACCAGCTAATCTGGGTTTAAGAAAGTGAGTATAGATCTTTTCTGGGGGGAAGAGTTGATCCTTTTCTCATTCTAGCTAAAACATGTAAACTGAAGTTTCTAGAAGGGAACAGTCACAGATACAAAGTTATTCTGCCCTTTGCAAAGTTCAGATATTTTTTGTGGGTTGCACACTGCAGAAATGACCTTTGACCAGCTTCACACCAACATGGCTATTTGTGGCCATGTGCCACAATGCAGTATTGTAGCTATCCGTGGATGCATCAAAGGAGTTGATTTTGCTGCTGCAAGATGCCTCTTGCTCCCTGCCCTCAGTCTACAATAAAGTCTTTTCTTCAATGATTATGACCTGTTTTTAATTAATTTCTGTCTAGAGAATCCGGGGTTCCTCACTAGAGGCAGTTGTTAAACATGATATTGAAGCCAACACAAAAGCTCACGTGTGTCTTTGAAGCTGTGTTCACCGTACATGGTTAAGGGAAATCATTGCACACCTTTTAAAGAGCAGTAGATAAGAGGAAGTCTGTGCACAGTAGAACCAGTTGGACTATTTTGGCACTTACAAGTCTCCCAGTTTTAGAGTTTTAATCTCTATTTCACCAGTCTAGCAACTAGTAGTGCTGAGAAAGCATGATAAAAGCTTTTGAAGCAAACACAGCATCATGGGAAAAAAATAAAAACTCCAATCTCTCAAGACAATTCTTTAGGCAAGAGAATTTCTGTTGGAGAAAGCTCATGAATGCACACAGCCATCTGTACGGAATATAGCTGCTGAATAGCAGCTACCTTAATTGAGCTAAATCATGTTTTCTTAATATCCTTATTACTATGGATAGAGTACTACATCCAAAGACTGAAAATGTTTACTGACAACTTATTATTCTCCTTTTTACAAGAAAAATAGATTTCCTTTATAATAAGATACAAATCCTGATTTCCATGGCTTTATTCCATCTTTTATTTTATTACATTTTGCAAAGTCATCCAGGTTTTCTTATAGATTAAGATTCCATGCATCATTTTCTGCGTAATCTGATTCTACTCATCTGGCTTTGATTCTGTGTCAAAATTTTCTGACAAAATATTGCATATCAGAAGTAAGGATGCTAAGATGTTTTGTAATCTCTTCATGTGTGGAAAACGTATTTGATGAAATCAAATAGAGCTACTTTTTGAAACACAAATTCTTTCTAGCCCAAGTAAAAGTTTTGCCATCTGTTACTGCTTAATAAAATTCTCATAAAATATCCATGATAACAAATGACTTCATATACATAATGGACTTGTGATTTCTCTCTCTGAACTTGTCTTTTTGCTGCCTCTAAATGAATTACTAAGCTTGCTGCAAAGCAAAGTGGCAGTGCAATGTCAATTCAAAAAACCCCTGTTTGATACACCTTTTAGTAAACGATATTATTCTTTAAATTGCAATGCAGCTAGCACTACAATTTTTTTAAATGACATCCCCTCTGTAGGGGCTTATTAACTAATTATATATTAATATGAGCAGGATGATCAGGTTCCATGTAGTTTTTTAGCTTCCTGAAGACATTTTTGATTGGTGTAATTGGGCTTTTAGTTATAGAACAGCATCTGATTCCCATCTCAGTTATGTCAGTGTAAATCCAGAGGAATGTAAATTGTTCAGTTTAGGCTCTGGCCTGTGAAAATGGTCCATAAGGTAGAGGCCCTGCAATGTCTGATTTCAGTTCAGAACACGTAAGAGCTTTTACTATGCTACCATTATTATTTTCATTGTTATTATTATGTGAAAGGCACTTATTATGGTTATGAACTAAGAGGCAAATGGGAATGGAAATTGAGAAAAATGTCATTTTTTTTTTTTAAGAGGTTAACACAACTGTATATTTCTATTTCAGAGTGGTTCTGTTGGTATGTGTACACTGAAGCAATGTTTTTATATCATTCTAACTTATTTTTCCCTCACTGAAAACAATAATTTCTAGAATCAGAGATCAACCTAGCAAGAATGCGTATTTAACATGAAACACTAAATGGCGATAGAATAAAAGGGAATATCATGATCAGCAAGGTTATTCTAGTGGCTTACTTCCTATATCAGTCTTGAGAGAATACCTTTACAAGAATTTGTCCTGTGTGGATGCTGTTGCATTTTAATTCAGTTTAGCATGCCAGTTCAAATGCCCTTTAACAACACTTTAACAAGTACTGTATTTATAATACAGTTTGCTGTCTTTGAGGTTTCCCCTATGTATACTAATTTGATACATTGGCTGAAAGCTTCATTTATTTAAGAAACTAAAAAATGTCTGCAATCCACAATTTATTTTTGGAAAAGTACTTGTTTGATGATTTCAGAAAAAGCATTTCTCCTGTCTTCTTGCTAGAGGCAGGCAAAGTTTATGCAAATTACAATTTATATGCTGGCTCTGAATTAATAACGGGGGTGGTCTCAATGCAGCACAAAATAACTGGAGGGCACTAGTAATATAGTAATATACAAAAAAGAAAGTGCCAGCTATTACAGTGTTCTTGCCTGAAGAACTTAAGTGCCATGAATATTTTAGAGATTGAATTATTCTCTATTCTGCCCATCATAATTGGAAAACATGAGCAAATTGCAACAACCCAACAATTACATATTAGAACAATAATCTCTTTTTTATTTTGGGTTCTAGAAAGCACCCGGTGTATAATCAACTCTAGATATGTCTGTCTCAGGAAGTCCATCTGAGTCATTGAAAAATGGAGCAAAAGCAAAGTGCCCATAGAGGGCTTTTATCAAATTACCTGGTAGGCAGCTCTCTTTAAGTTTGGTCTTATGCTGTGAAGAAAGACTTCTATCTGTTTTCCCCACAACTGTGGAATTGCATTAATGACCCAGTTCTGATATTTTATCTCATTGACTGAAGTAGAATTTTACCTAAAGACTGTACAGGACCTTTGCTACTTAGTCAAATGTTAGATGTTAAAATGCAGTTAGCAGAGCCACCAGAATAACAGTGAGTAACTTACCTGTGCTGAAAACCTTATTTTAAAGTCTACCTGATGTTTTGTTCTTTTTCCACAAAATCAGCATAAAGTAAACTTTCTCCACGTACCCACTGCCATCTACAACATAATCAACACAAGAATTAATTAAGAATTGAAGTTGGCCAATAAGAGGCATAGTGCAAACATGTGTTCAACAATTAGAAAATGAACTTTAAGTCAGGTACCTGATTGCTGACAGGAATAGTGATATCTCATAAATGCATAATTAATAATCTTTGTAGTATTACCACATTACTGGGATAAAATTTCACATAGTTGTATGTCTCCTTGAAGGATATAAAGTATACATTTTTATAACCTAAGTAGCACAAGACAATATCACTCCATTTCAGAGAGGATAACAACATTGTAGTGGACTGCTTTGATTGAAGTGTTATTATGCAATAGTTGTTTTAAAGTTCTGAAGAACCCAAGGAACAAGGTATATCACCCTGTGCAAGTACTGCTGTTTCATTACTTCCTCGGTGCAGCTTGCACACTCTGTTTGGTATGTTCATTTTCCGGCCTTTCCAACAAAGTAATAGAACTACAAAACACTTTCACATTGGCTGGATTTAAGAGAGGAAACTCAAATCCTGTCTTTAGTTCTGTGGCAAATTGAGAACATTAATAGAGATTACAAGTTATTTGTAGATGCACAGGGAGCTGTTCTGCAGAGGTGTAGGTTATGTGGTATTAGGGCCACACAGATTTCTCTTCCAACTTTATTAACCATTATTATGTGCTGGCATTGCAAATTCTTAAAATGCCTATAACTCTCCTGCTGACAGGTGTTGAAGAACAGTAGATCCTGCTAGCTGACTGATCTTGTGGTCAAGGGATTATTTATCTTAAAAATCAATTTATTTAATAACTTTGTTATCCTTTGGAACACCTTTATATCAATACAGCACTGAGGAAGGAAAAAATCCTTGCTCCCTAAACAATTCACTAAAAGGATTCTGTGGCCATCCGGTCCAGACTGAAAAATTACATGAATGTAACATTCTCCTTGCTTTGTCAATGCAATTAGTCTATACGATGGTCATATTATGTAATGTTTGTCTGTAGAGGATATTGACAAGAATAGGATTCTAGCAGGAAAAAAATGGTGTGTCATGCTAAAGCAACAGCTGTCAGTATAGAAATCTCAAAAACTGTATTCCTCAGAGTGCTAAACACAGTAGAAACTAGAATGGGCTTTGAATCATTCTGAATATTGTTTGTGGTCTCAGTCAAATCAATAACACTCTCACCAAATACCTTTAGTATATTATAAACATGAAACAAACAAAATATCTTGTGTAGATACTTCCATTTCCCAGCTAATAAACAGTTCTTATTCTAGGTTTATTTTTATTTTGTTTTGTTTTGTTTTTGTTAGTTATGTTTCCTGGTTCATAACTAGCAGGGAGAAAAATAAGCTGGTAAGCTAGATACTATCTCTTGCTGATCTTAGACAGGAACCTAGTGAGCAAGCACAACAACAGAACTGTGAGTGCAGATATTCATAGCTGTTTTGCACTTTCACATTACCTTCTCATCAGAACAGGATAAGATGACACTAAACAAAACATTTAGGAATCTAAAAACTTTGCACATGTTTGCAAAAACAAGTTGGCTTTCAAAAGTATGCATCTTTCTTGAGACAGCACAGTACTTTTAATAGAGAGACCAGATAACTTGAAAAAAATCCAAACCAAACCAAAACTCTAAACAAACAAACAAACAAAAACACTGTAATGCAAATAAAGCATGCAAAAAGTGAATTAAAAAATATGTGTGTATTGTAGCTGCTCATGTATCACTTCTTTTCCTTCCTAATGCTGTGATAGCCGTGGTTTCCAGCTATATTTTAATGAAACTTAGTCCCTTGGAAATAATTCAGAGTAACATAAGCCTCTGTACTGTAAAGATCTCTACACTGAATGGTACTAAATTAAACAACCCCAGCTTCTTTGAGAAGCCTACAGAATCAGGCAAATAAAACATCGCATTCAAATTCTGCACAGACCCAAACCTTCTCAACATGGGTACAACAAAGCTGCCCCCAAGCATCAGATGAATCCATTTCTGGGTCCTGCTTCTCTGAAGTTTCCAAATAAACAATGAAATATAGTTGCCCACTGTCAACATAGCTCCCAAAACTACTTTATGACAAGATAATGCAGGAAAACAATTCCCCACAGTTATAGCAGTGTCAAACAGAACTAACTGGAGGCAGCTTTGCACTGGGGCCTAAGTCCTCTGAGTCCAAAACTTGACTTAATCTATCTTCCCACTCCCCTGCTCTCTCTCCTGTTTAGGATGGCAAACAGCCTTGGTGGTTCAAGAAAGAAGAAGCTGTCATTCTTCCCAGGCTCTACGACAGAGAACTCTCTTGGAGTTTGTACAAAAATTAATTAGAGGATGAAAGAAGTTTTTGCATTTACTTGTAAATCCAAGCAAGGGCCTGAGTATCTGATACCTGAACTAGTTAATTTAGAAATAGCTTGAGAATCCATGGCAGCAAATTGCAATTTATGGAGTTACCCTTAGGGTCAGGAAAAATAGCATCTTCCTAAGGAGTTCAGGAATTCATTTGTGTGGATACTCCAGAAGTAAATGTTTGCAGGGGAATGCAGTTGTTAATGGATCTCATTTTCTTGTGATGCTATTTCAAGCCATACTACAGGCGTTATCCACTTCAGTGCAGTGTAGATTGGGAGTGAGTTAAGTTCATCTCCCAGTTGTCCCCACGTGCCATGCACTTCGCATTGCAGAGCAGTCACAGAGCACATGAGTTGAATTCTTTTAGAAATGAAAGTAAATCCAAGGATGCACTCTAGGAATGCACCTAATACCTTCCAGCCACTAAAGAGCATTGATTCTTGGAACCAGCTTAGAGATAACCAGAGCAGGACTTTCTAGATGCATATGCTGCTGGGTATCAGCTCTGCAGCACCCATCATTCCCTTGTCAAGATCTACCCCTACTGCACCTTTTTATTTGCACCTATATTTTCTAATACGATAGCTAAAAAAACCAACCAAACAAACAAACAAAAAAAAAAACAACAGCAAAGTGTCAGAAAACTTGCAGTCACACCTAGCACTGTAAGGTGGGAGTTGTAATAATGGCTTCCCAGTATTATGTTGCCGGTGGAGCTATGTTAAGGAAACACGGACTGACTGAGGTAAACACAAGAACTGGACTCTTCTTTTTTCTTTCATTTCCTATTCTTCTACTTCTTCTCCCCCATCCCCATTTATTCTTAGATGTTGTAAGTTTAGTTTTCTTGTGAATTGTGACCTGGATTATTTTGTCCAGATGCACATCATTATGCTATTTCCTGTGATCAAGCAGTTCATTGAACCCTTGTGTTATGGTCACAGATTTTATTGCAAAATTATTTTAGGGTAAATATCACAATGATCTTCCAACGTGTGCTCCCTCTAATGCTGTGTTTGCTTTTATTCTAAATGTCCAAGCATGATAGCCTGTTACTGCTGACTGCAATAATAACAAACTCCCTTGTTGAGAGATGTCACAGTTGCTTTTTCCCACTATCAGGTTTACTCCCTTCTTTTTCCACACACCCTGCATAAAACACTGTAGGGTTTTTTTGTGTGTGTGATTCTCCCCCCTCCCCCATACACATACCCCAATATGTCAGCAGAACACTTTCTCTCTCTCTCCCTCTCTCCTCTCCTCTCTTTTTTTTTTTTTCCTCCCAAAGACTGAACTCTGCAGCGATAAAACTTCCAGGATCTTGAGTCTCTCTTCTTCAGTGTAATAATTTGTTTGCCATGTAACCTAAATAATGTTCCCGATACGCTTTCAGAAATCTGAACATGCATTTTTGTGTTCACTTTAGCGAGCCAAGAGCATAGCTCCAAGGTTTCAAGAAAATTTGTGTTCAGGTTTTATGTGACATATTTTTCTCTCAGCTGAGGTACTCCTAGTTTCATGGAGAAGAGAATCAGGTCTTGAAGCTAGGGACTGCTTCTAAATATGATAGCTGTATGTATCATTGGACATAAAAGATATATAGTAAGTGCTGCACCAGAGTGCTAAAGTTTCAGCATAGAACCACATTGCAGAGTAAGCATGGTGTATGTTCTTTCCATGTATTTTTTATTTTTCCTCCACTTTTTTTTTTTTTTTCTGTGACACAACAATTGTTGCAATTTTTATTAATATGATCCAAAATACCTCTGTTATTGGCCGGAACGTGTATTGCTCTTTTTCATTGCATAGGCAGTATCTGTGAGCACATCTCTTTTTTTCCCCTGACCAAATAAAGTAGCAGTGGGCTTAGTTTTCATTTATGTTGGTGCCACCTTACACTTTTCTGACAATGTAATGCACCTAATTTTCGTTAGTCTTTTGTCTAGCGGCTACTTTGGTTCTTTTATAGCACTGTTTCTCTGAATCATATTTTTTCTTAGTCTAGGAAATGAACTTTCTAGTGGTGATAAGAAAGCACTGGGATTGTACTAGGCATTTCACAGGCAGGTGGTTATGATCCACTCTCGAGATGTCTGGGAGAAATGGCATCTTGCTTTGAAAGTAGTGTCTAGTGTGAATTACCTTATATAGCTATTACAGCACAGAAATATATCTTTCAAAAAACTGGTAAATTTCACAATAATATGGGGTGATCTTTAAGAATCATGTGCTTATATCTTGTAAATGCACCAGTTTCCACTTGTAAGGTTGCCAGTGATTACAGATCTCATGACAAGAGGCACATGCTTTTGGCAGCTCTGCTGACAGCTTCGCCAGTGTAAGAAGTTGTGTTCTCTTGTACCTCCTCATCCTGGTGTCCTGTCCCAGTGAATGGCATCCTCCCTAACCTCCCTGCACAGAGCAGGGGTCACTTGGCTTCCCCAGCACCACCCTCCCTTGGTCATCCCTAATGCTTTTTCTATTCATCAGCCTTTAAAAGACAGTTTCCTCAGCTTTTTTTTCTCTGACCCTTCTAACCATGAGGCAAAATATCCAATAAATTTTTGCAAAGACCTTTTTGAGTCTGAGTTGAAGTTTAGTCTTGTATAATGAGTTGTCTCAGGCACCTTCCTATATTCGACACAGTATGTACGTGTATATGTTGTGGCAGAAACATGCCCTTTCAGTGTCCTCCAGCTATTAAATGTCAGAAGTGAGGCTGTTTAGCACTCAGCGTCTGTGTATGTGTCCTGTATGTCAAAAGACTAAATGGGCAGTTATCTGCAGCTCACTACTGTCAGTGATACCTTACTGTCAAACAACAGAGAGCTCATTATGGTAAAAGCATCCTCGATGAATTTGCATGTATCTAGTGCCTGGTACAGAGCCAAAACAAGCACATCTGTTATTGTTCATGGGGATGCTAGGTGTCTTCACTAAATAACATAATTTAAAATAAAATACAGTAATCTAATGAAATTCCAACAGTGGTTGTTTTTCAACAAACTCTTGCCCTTTAGCATTACAAGTGACGTGTTTAAATATATAAAGTCCTGAAAGCACATTGCCAGAAATCACCTATGGAGGAAAAGGTAGAACCAACCTTTCCTGGTTAGCAATAAACACAGAATCACAGAATGGCTGAGGTGGGAAGACACCTCTAGAACTCATCTGATCCAACCTCCTGCTCAAGGAGAGCCACCTAGAAACTCTTGCTCAGGATCATGTCCAGTCAGATTTTGAATATCTTCAAGGGTGCAGACTCCAGTCTTTCTGGGCAACCTGTTCCAGTGCTCCATCACCCTCACAGTAAAGAAGTGCTTCCTGATGTTCAGACAGAGCCTCCTGTGTTTCAGTTTGTGCCCATTGCCTCTTGTCCTGTCACTGGGCACTGCTGAAGATAGCATGGTTCTGTCTTCATTGCATTCTCCCTTCAGGTATTTATAGACATTGACAAGACACCTCCCACCAGACCAGGTTGCCCAAAGCCCCATCCAACTTGGCCTTAAACACTTCCAGGGATGGGGCATCCACAGCTCCCCGGGCAACCTGTGCCAGTGCCTCACCATCATGAGGAATTTCTTCCTTATATCTTGTGATGCCATCTACCCTCTTTCAGTTTTAAGCCATTACCCCTTGTCCTATCACTACACTCCCTGAGAAGAGTCCCTCCTCAGCTTTTCTGTAGCCTCTCTTTAGGTACTGGAAGGCTGCTATAAGGTCTCTCCACAGCATTCTCTGGTCTGAACAAATATAACTCTCTCAGTCTGTCTTCATAGGAGAGGTACTCCAGCACTCTGATCATCCTTATGGCCCTCCTCTGGATTTGTTCCATCAGATCCATGTCCTTCTTGTGCTGGGGGCCCCAAAGCTGAACGCAGGACTCCAGGGGGGTCTCATAAAAGCAGAGAATCACCTCTCTTAACATGCTGTTCACATTTCTTTTGAAGCAGCCCAGGGTATGGGGAGCTTTCTGGGCTTGAAGTGCAGATTGTTGGCCTGTGTTGAGTTTTTGATCAACCACCATCCCCAAGTCCTTCTCCTCAGGACTGCTCTAAATCCATTCTCCACCCAGCCTGTATTTGTACCTGGGATTGCCCCATCCCATATGCATGACCTTGCACTTGGCCTTGTTGAACTGCACGAGGTTCATACAGGCCCACCTCTCAAGCCTGTTCAGGTGCCTCTGGATGGCATCCCTCTCCTCCAGTGTGTTGATTGCACCACTCAGCTTGGTGTCGATAGAAAACTTGCTGAGGGTACCCTCAATCTCACTGTCCATGCCACCGACAAAGTTGTTAAACAGTGCCGGTCCCAATATTGACCCCTGAAGAATACCACACATCACTGATCTCCATCTGGACATTGAGCTGTTGACTGCAATTCTTTGTGACCATCCAGCCAATTCCTTATGCATGGAGTGTTCCATCCACCAAATCCATGTCTCTCCAATCAAGAGACAAGGGTATCATACAGGACAACTGTCATATGCTTTGCATAAGTCCAGGCAGATGATGTCAGTTGCTCTTCCCCTATCCACCAATGCTGTAACCCTGTCGTAGAAGGCCACCAGATTTGTCAGGCATGATCTGCCCTTAGTGAAGCCATGTTGGCTGTCACCAATTACTCACTTATTTTTAATGTGTCTTAGCATAGTTTCCATCATGAAAATGATGGAAATATCATGATAAGCAGGGATATCATGACATAAGAAACTTGAGCAACTGCACTGTTAAATTATATTCATTTCAAACCAAATAAACTGATCAGTAGATCAATCTTTTTTTTTCTTAAATGAGGTGCTTTCCATTTTTTTTAATTAAAGTGTCACAACCACCTTCTACATGTTTGCTCATGACTTTAAAAGTGTATTTGGAGTTGCCTCAGACAGGCTGTAGAGCCTTGTATGCTGATGCATGTTACTACTATTGCCAGTTTCTAATGTGGTGGAGATTGTCACAACACTAGTTAGCATTTATGGAAAAAATAATATTTTAGATATAAGAAAGAAAAATAGAAAGAGAGAAAGAAAGAGAGAAAGAGAGAGAGAGAGAGAGAAAGAGAGAAAGAGAGAGAGAAAGAGAGAAAGAGAGAGAGAGAGAAAGAGAAAGAAAGAAAGAAAAAAGAAAGAAA
>NC_048894.1:52828482-52918072 GCF_011077185.1 Oxyura jamaicensis
AGAAAGAAAGAAAGAAAGAAAGAAAGAAAGAAAGAAAGAAAGAAAGAAAGAAAGAAAGAAAGAAAGAAAGAAAGAAAGAAAGAAAGAAAGAAAGAAAGAAAGAAAGAAAGAAAGAAAGAAAGAAAGAAAGAAAGAAAGAAAGAAAGAAAAAAGAAAGAAAGACAGACCATGGAAACAGTTCCAAGTGCTTGCTTGAAATGAGGGAGAAAAATTATCTTTTTCCTACGTCATGATTCTTCTTGTTTTGATTTGTAACTTTAGGTGATGTGGAGATGGCATGTGATTAAACTTCTGTCTTACCAGATGAGCCACATTACTGCAAAAACTCTGCTTGTCACTGATGGGTAAGTATAGCTTTTGTATTCTTGCAGCAATGTGTTTCCAATTTTTTCCCATGCATATTGTCCTCTGTGCCTATTGAAGGCTTTTGTATAGCTTTCCAAGGAATATTCTTCTTGTAAACCTGTTAAATTCAACAGCAGTTACACTGTACCATAAACCAACAGGAAAAAGAAATGTGTTAAAAAGAAGGTAATTTTATAATAAAAATATATAGGAAAGTAATTTTATAATAAAGATATATTTTTTCATGCACAACATGAATCTATATTCAGAAAATCAGTGCATAATATTTGTGGTCCTACCTAGTGCATCAAAGCCTCCGTTTATTTCCCTTCCCAGGTAATTGCAGGAAAATAGCTACCTCTATGAAATAGGACAAATGCACATCCCTGTAGTCAGTTTAGCTTCCTAAGGGCAAGACCTATTTCATCCTAATGACTTTAGCAAGTCTATTTCTGCTGAAGAACTGGAAAATGTTCTTTCCTCTCAACCAGCAGAATAAAATAACTCTTTCTGATGTCTGTAATTCAAGCTGCTCTCATCACCAATCCATTTAGAAAAGGAATCCTGCATCTGTGATGGTGGATTAAATTCTTTTGTCTGTGTCCTGACTTGGAGGGGGACTTGTGCTCCCAAATCATTTATATGCTTTTAGAAATGCCATGCTGCTCACACAGCTCTGCTGGAGAGGGCCTGTGTTCCTCAACAGCCTTATCTGCTGTTCTGGGTTTGTTAGCAAGAAACACATTGATTCACAGCAGCTGCTGTATAGTGAATGTGGACTACTGACAGAATCGTTGCTATATTAGATATATAAGGGATCTCCTTTCAGAAGATGTGAAGAATTTGCAGAATTAATTGTATTTTGTTAACCACAGGGTATGTTTCAGCACTGTTTTGACCATGTGCATCAGGTATACCGATATACATGGGCTTCTGACCCCAACTTCCTTGTGGAAAAACTTGCGTTGGCTCATTTCTATGTCTTGATTTTCTGCTCTTTGTGGACTATTTATATAATACTATGTTTTTTTGGCATGCATAGCAGTTTTCCTTTTCCCATTAAATTGAGGTTAACAGTACTACCATTTATGCTGTAAATTATGGTCCCTTCTGTGATATTTTGTGTATCCAGAACAGATGGAAACATGCTTTCAAAACTCTTCCAAATTGCTTGTTTATATTATATTGCCATCTCTTTATTTTAGTAACAGTAGTACTCTCAGAATTTCATTTCTGTGCTGTGGAATGTTTCCACCCCTCCTCCCTCTGTTTATGAGATAGATAGTGTATGTTATGAAGGTCTGTGCTAACAATGCAGGAAAGGGATATTGTGCCATTTTGAAAGAGTATTCAACAGCAATCTAAAATATCTGTTTTCCTGTGACTAGGAACTTGTGATATACATAGACATATGCGCTTGGTATGATGTATTGCTATAGGACTGGGAACTTTTTATGCTCATTTCTTCTTTACTGCTGTCTCAACACTTTCTTTCGATTCTGTCAGGATTGTGGTTTAATGTATCCATCCTGAGGACGTGAGCATTCTCTGCCTGCTCTGCATTCACTGATTTATCTCCTTGACACAGGTATGAATGCCTAGATACAGTGAGATAGAATTTTATCAGCCAATGAAATATCCTAGGATGTGCAATGATTATTTTAAAAGTACCTTGTGGTTGAAGTTTTACTCATTTTTTTATATATATATATTTTCTGCATTTCCATTTATTTTTTTTTTACTTCTGATGGGTAGTTATTGGGAGAAACAAGTGTCTGATGTCCTACCACATCACGCATATTTTCCTTGTGGAAAGCCCTACCATCTTTTTCCATATACTTGCTTTCCTATTCTTACACTGTCTTCTAATCCTTGTCATAAGGAGATGAAGAGAAGGCTTACTTCTCACGTACCATTTGCAACACAGATGTCAGAAAGGAGGTCATTAGACAAGAAGAAAAGAGTATTTGCAAAAAGTAGCGTGTAACCAACAGCTTTCCCTAGTCTAAAATGTATTTGGAACCATTCTGAAGGGTGGAGAGAAGAGTAAGGAAAAAGCTGTCTCATTATTTTCCAACAACTCCAGCCTCTGGATTTTTATAGGTTTCAAAAGTTGGGAATTCCAACAATGCAAAACCAGCTGTCTGCAGAAAATACAACAATCACTTGTTTTGCTTCCAAACACAGCCATGAAAACAAGTTATTTCCTAAAGAGTTCCAGCTGTCCTCATAAACACATACTTCATCCAAATAAGCAAAACTACCCCGAAATGCCTGCTGGCATATGATGTATGTGGGCAGTTTATGTGGGAGGGAACATAGGAGGGTGCTGTCACTGCCACTTCCAACAGCAGTTGTAAGCTGCTTGCAAAGAGCTCCAGTCATGGTATCCACCTGGGAAAGCTGTTGTCTGCATCCCTTGTGGCTTCTCCAGGCACAGAAAGCAATGCAGCTACCTAGACAGAGCTCCCAAGGGGATTTGCAGCCATCCAGGTCTCAGGCTGCAGGGAGTGCCTGAGTTTTCTGTCAGTGTCTGACAGGAGCAGTGAGCACACCTTGGGGAAGTGCACCCAGGTTGAAGAGCTGCTCAGCCTGGTGGCAGAGCTCTGGGAGGAGGTGGGCAGGCTGAGGAGCATCACTGAGTTGGAGAAGGAGATTGACTGGTGGAATTATCCCTACCATCCCTGAGGCAGATGCATCAGCCAGCCACAAACAAGAAATGAAGGATCCCCTTCCTTCTCACCAACAGGCAGAAGGAGAGGACTGAAGAGACATTGTGTACTGTGTGCAGTTTTGGATACCACAGCTAAGGACATAAAACTATTAGAGAGTGTCCAAAGGAGGACTACAAAGATGGTGAAAGGTCTAGAGGGCAAGGCTTATGAGGAGCAGCTGAGCTCCCTTGGCTTGTTCAGCCCAGAGCAGAGCAGGCCGAGGGGAGGCCTCATGGCGGCCTGCAGCTCCCTCACGAGGGGAGCGGAGGGGCAGGCGCTGAGCTCTGCTCCCTGGGGACAGCGGCAGGACCCGAGGGGATGGCATGGAGCTGGGACAGGGGAGGTCGGGAACTGGGACAGGCTCCCCAGGGAAGCGGTCGTGGCATCAAGCCTGACAGTTCAAGAAGCGTTTGGACTGTTCTCTCAGACATATGGTTTGATTTCTGGGTGGTCCCATGTGGAGTCAGGAGTTGGACTCAATGATCCTTGTGCGTCCCTTCCAACTCAGGATATTCCATGATTCTGTGATTCTATTTTGCATAGCAGGATAAAATAGCAAGCCAAGGAAGAGAACATGTGATGGTGTGAATGATAAAGAGCAAGCCTGGTGGCATTTCAGTAGAGATAATACTGCATAGTAGTATGTCTGTCTCTCTGTTCAGGTCTTCCAGCTGCCTATCAGTCCATGTTTGTCAGAGTCCTTACTGTCTTGTTGACTCATATCTTTGTGAGCCACACCTCACCCTTAGGGGATGCTGAATCATGCACTCTGTGGGATGGAGGGGAGCAAATGGGGGCGTAGAACTGAAATGACAACGGAAAGCAAGAATTAATATTTTGAACACATGAATGAAAAATCGTGCCACCGAAGATGATAGTTGATGCCACTGAATTACGACAACTTTAAATTAGAACCAAACACAGACACATGGTGTGAACATTTTGCAAGTAGTAATACGGAGTCCTCATCTAGAAGGCTTGGTCTGAAAGTAATTATTTATGCAAACATGCACAGATTCTCGTTAAAGTCTGATAACTCTAATGGCCCTTATCAGTGTATTAGTCATTCTTCCATAAAGAAAAAGGCTTTGCGGTAAAGACGCTGCCAGAAAATATATATAATTCCTATAAAAATAAAACAAAAAAGAAAGCCACCAAGATGGTATCAAGAGTGCCCATGATTTTGAGAGTTGTGCTGGCAATATTTTTCCTGCTTTATATTTATTATAGAGGATGTGACCATAACCCCTTTTCTTCAGTGTCTGTCTGTAACCTGAAAATAGCTGGGAAATCTGCACTTAACATAATAGGTTTGGTTTGATTCAGTTTCTCCTCACAGTTTATGCCTGTTACAGAGGTTGACAAGGGAAGTTTAAGGGCAAAAGTGAACTGATAGGATTTAGGTTCTAAACACATTTCTGATAAGGACTTTGTGGCAAATCATAACTTTGCAAGAGTTATGGCAGCTCAGAAACCCTATATCCACAAATGTGGATTCTCTGCTATTTTGAATTCTGTGTATTAAAATACAAACTCTGTTTTGTATTCTAAGCATTAATTTAATTACATTATTACATTGCACCTTCACTTTTACTAGAGTAGGCTGGGATTGCCAGGAGAAATTTTTGTACCTTGCAGAAACCCATCAGTGTATGTTAGGCCTTGATGATTACTTATTCAAATGAGAATAGACAAGATGCAAACTACTGCTATGGCAGAACAGTTTTTAAAGTCTGGATTTTGGGGAGACTGATGACCAAGAATCACAAATGAAGCTCTATAGAGAGATCAGGGAAGTCACCTCATTTAAGGATGGGAAATTTACAAAGGAAAAGGTCTTTTAGAGATGGTTTTGAATTCTGAGGAACAGATACTCAGAAGGAAAATGGAGAAACAATGAGTTTTACCTTTCTGCAGAACAGTTGCAGAACAGGGTTACAGGGTTTCTTCTCTCTCTCTCTTTTTTTTTTTTTTTTTTTTTTTTTTTTTTTTTTTTTTTTTTTTCCTAATAATTTTTATATTATTTTTTAGGAAAAAAAAAAAAAAAAAAAAAAAAAAAGTTCACATTTAGAGAGAAGCTCAGGGATGTAGTTTCTAACTCAGCAGGACAGTTGCCTTATGAGATGGTGGCTGGAACAACTTTGCTCTTGGGAGCCGTCTCAGTGACCTTGCCCTCAGTGAGCTCTTGAAGACAGGGAGCTGCCTTCTCATGCCCTGCAAGCTGGACTCTTCTCTGCCTCTCCCTGAGGCTTGCAGAAACATACTTCTTCTCTGCTTCTGTGACAATAAACATTGTCTTTCAAAGAAAAAGAGCAAAACAAGTTAAGACAAGATCCTCTCAGTTGCCAAATAGATTTTTCTCACGGTCATGGGCACACTTGCTGCCAGCTCACCACTCTGAGTGTTTTTGCTGTAATCAGCCCTGAGTATGCTTTGACTTGCACAATCCAAAACACCACTAGGGGCTCAGATATTTCTACATGATAAACAACATATGACAGATTTTGTTTTCTTGTGACATGTGAATAAATTTGACAGAAACTCAAACAACGTATGTTTGTTACCTGAGAAAATATCGACTGGGGTGTTTGATGTATAGTTATTTCATTACATTCACTGTGATATTTCTGTGAGGATTCTGAGGGAGGCCCAGGCTCCTCTGGGGCTTCCCCCCACCCTGTCTATGGCCCAGGAGTCCCATTTCAGCTCTGCCCCTGGCCATCAGGCCCTGCCCTAGCGATGTAGTCAGTGCAGATAAGTCAATACGTTACATAGGTTGTGAAAGCACTGTCCCATAAAATTTCATATATCTGCATCTGTTTTGGTTCTAATCAGAAGCTACAGAGCTCTGCAAAAAACTCTTTTTGCTCTTTTCACTGGTTACATCTATTCCACTCAATAAAGGTAGAGCATAGCTTTTCCATGGTGGTTTTAAACTGCTTTTAAGTTAACAGTGCAACCTAATAGGCTGGGGACCAGAACAATTTTTCAGTTCCTTTAAAGCCTTTGCAGTGTAAGAAAGATGCCATACATCCTCCAAAAGACAGAAAAGAGGTGTATAGTATTGTCTTCCTAAAGTAGTGGTTCTCACATTTTCAGGTTATCAACCACATGTTAATAGAGAGGATATTTCCCATCACAGACCCACGCCACCCATTTGTCAACCACAGCAGTGGGTGATGGGTGAACTAAGACTAGAAGATAAACAAATGCATTTACCTCTTTTTAAAGCAGCATGAGTTGGGATTACCTATTTTTTTTTTCCATTTGAAAAGCAATCACAGCAGTCTTCAGAGATTTAATTATATTTTCTTCCCTGAGTATTTTTTCTCCACACTGCATATATATTAATATCTATTTCTCCTATCCCTGCATTTTTTTTTCTCAGCCATCTGACCTCATTGTTTCTGTTAAGTATGCTGTGGCCTGGTTCCTTATCTTCTGTCTCCTGCTTCCCTCCCTGAGAATGTATTTCAAAAGATTACTGTCAGGGAGCATGACCTAGAATAGCACTTATTTTGTCAGTTACTAGGCTGCAGACATAATTCAACCCCATATAATATAAATGCAGTTATCCAGAATTTTTGTAATTCTTAAGCTTTCTATGAAAAAAAAAAAATGCAAAAAATAGCAAGTGAAATTTTATCTGCATGTCAATTTGAGTGTGGGCAAGAGCAGCATGACCATCTCTGTTTTCCCTATCTGTGGGACCCAGATGTGGAAAGACACTTTTTCTGGGATAATACTTTACAACCTGTGCAACTTACTAACATAACTGCACTGACCATGAAATTGTCAGGGTGCAGCAAGGACCTAAGAGACGAGCTCAGACTCATCTGATGTCTTCCATTATTACCTTCAGATTGTCCTTTGCTTTTCATCCTTTGATTGTCTTTGTAAAGAGACTTGTGAGGTTGGCAGGTGTCCAGTGGGAACTGGAGTTGCACCTACAATAAATTTCAAAAGTTGGGGCAACATATCCGTAGTTCATAAAAGCAAGTAGAGAGCTTCAATCACAACTTGTCCAGGTTTTACTCATTTAACTTCATCAAAATACCTTGCTTTTAATCTGGAACTAATTCTACCCTTCAGATTATCCAAATATTCAAAATTTTAAAATACAAGCCAGTTTGTTATACTCTAAAACAGTTGATCCATTAAGTTTATTGTATGACATGATAGAGTCTTCCTTTTCAGGATGTAACCTTGTTATGGATAAGACTGATTTATTAGCAGGCCACAGGAATACAACTGTGCTCTGTTTTACAGAAAATGTTGTAAATAGCATACTCTGAAATGCCCCTCACAGATACAGAGGACAATAAATTACAGAAAATAGTTGTGTGAAGACATTCTACAGTGAGTTAATTAAGGCATTCAAGCATAAAGTCAATAATAATAATAATAAAAGATATAAAAAGATATAGGAGAAGGAGAAAAAAATTATGCTTTTGATTAAGATTTTAAAAGAAGAAATGAATTGATGAGGCAGAGAGAAAGAGGAAATTGGTTTCACATGGCAGGTTACAGATGAGAAGGTGTTTACTATAAGAGTAGTAAGTGTAAACAGACAGCAAGAAGCTGGTCTCTAGCCTGAAAAAGGAGAAGAAGGGGGAAGAGATGTGTTGAGCTAGAGGAGGTCCTTTGGTTTGGAAAGCAAAAAACAGGAGAAGGTTTCCATCTGGACCATGTACTGCATGGAAAGCTGAGCTTGAGCAAGATGGTAGGAATCGAAGTATTCAAGAAGTAAAGAATAGAACATAAGGATGAAAATATTAAAAGGGCTATTGCAAAAAATAAAGCATTCAAAGGTGTGTTTGTTGAATGGTGATACACAGATTTTTGTGCTTGTGTTGTGGTTTAACCCAGCCGGCAGCTAAACACCACCCAGCCGTTCGCTCACCCTTCCCCCTCCCTCTCTGGGATGGGGGAGAGAAACGGGAAAGTGAAGCCTGTGGGTTGAGTTAAAGACAGTTTATTAAGACAGGAAAATAATAATAATAATAATAATAATAATAATAATGTGTATGAAACAAGTGATGCACAATGCAATTGCTCACCACCCGCTGACCGATGCCCAGCCTAACCCTGAGCAGCCAGCACCCCACCCCAGCTAGCCACCCCTATATATTGTTTAGCATGACATCAGATGGTATGGAATACCCCTTTGGCCAGTTTGGGTCAGCTGTCCTGGGTCTGTCCCCTCCCAGCTCTTGCTGCACCCCCAGCCTGCCCGCTGGCAGGACAGAGCGAGGAGCTGAAAAGTCCTTGGCTTAGTGTAAGCATTGCTCTGCAGCAATTAAAACATCAGCATGTTATCAGCACTCTTCTCATCCTAATCCAAAACATAGCGTCCTACCAGCTACTAGGAGGAAAATTAACTCTGTCCTAACTGAAACCAGGACAGCTTGAGATCGTCTTGTGCTGTCCAGTTGCATATCAACGGCAAAAGGTTGCACAGCCTATTCTCTGAAATATCTTTTCAACCAAGTAAGCAACAGGATAATTTCTTACTGCTCAGAACACATCCTGGGCTGGGGAGATTGACCAACAGAGAATTTACTCATAGTGAAGCTAAGGTGAAGTCGTCTGTTAGTAATACCCAGACTGTAGCTAGCTAGCAGCCTTGCCGCAGGCAGAGCCCTACTCTCCTCTAGCCCAGTTCCCTCCTCACATTTTGGGCTGGACCCATAGCCTGCAGTGGAGCACTGCTCCCCAGCTGGTGCACTTACTGAATGAGCAGCTGGATGGATGAGCTGATGTCTTTTTAGTCTCAAAATATCATCCAGGAAAGGATTAGAGTTTAGAGGTAGGGTAACTGGAAGAGGCAGGCAGTAGATTGCAGATTCAGGCTTGTTCACCTGCAAAAGGGGAGCAGAAGCTCTCTCCAAGTTAGCATTGTGGTTGCACGTCACACCAAGTCATATCATGATACACTGCCTTTGGCAAGGCAGAGGTGCACTGTATTTCTAAATAAGAAGTGTATTTACAAATGTTGATTCCTACAGGGCAGCAGGGGAATTAACATTGTCTGAAAATGCTCAGTTTTTACCCAGCTTTGCATTTATGAAACATCAGCACAGAGGGTTATGATTTGTTTTAAGAAGACTGACTTGATCTTTGTTTAAAAAAATGCAAACAGAAAACTCCTGCTAGCATAGCCACATGGAGTGGAACGGGCAATTTATTTCTGTCGGAACGCGTTATTTGTGGATGTCAGTACAGTGTCTTTGAACAGGATGTTGAAATACACTATCAGCATGCTACTTACGCACATTTTCAGAAGGATACAGCTGGTAAAAAAATAAATAAACTGAAATAATGGGTAGTTAAAATATTAATGGAATAAGGGAGTTAAAGCAGAAGCAGTTAGTCAGTTAGTTACCAATAAAAAGGTAGACATATAAGAGGTCATTTGTGGCTTCTTCTCTTTGGAAGTCAAAAGCTCTTAATTCATTATGGAATGAGCGTCTGCATAAACATAACTCCTAGTCTGCTCCCACTCAGAGCTCCTAGTTTGATCCCAGTTTAGCCTTTTTCCTAAAGATCTATTTGTGGCACTTTTTTCAACATGAATTATTTAAATTTTAAACTCAGAAAACATTTATTACTGAATTGCTGAGTATTTTTCCTAAACTGTGGTGAACCTATAAAAAAGAAAATGGTCATTGTGATACAAATTAATTAGAATATTTTTCAATCTATGGTGGTCTTGCTGATAATCAGAAGACTCAACATGTACAATTTGCATCTTAGGTTTCTGAGAACTGCTCATGCATTAGGCACTCCTGGCAGCAACAACAAAAAAAAAGATAGAAAAACAAATTATTTTTGAAAAAAAAAAAAAAAAGCAGATCAAAACAGTTCTGATAGATCTGTTTGAGAGATGAAACAGCTCGATAGCTCCTGTTACAGACAGCAGTCTCTAGTTGCCTTTAAACTAGTATATGAAGTAAGAACTACTATCGCATTTCTGGATGGTAAAAGCACTCTCTTGTCCAGGTTCCCATAGTAAATATTCATGCTCTTTCAGGTTTTTGTATCTGCAAGATTTGGTTAGCTAAGCAAGCAGTCTTTTTTAATTTACTTTCTCAGAAGACATGCTTTGTAGATTGGCAGATACTCATCTTGATAGTTACACCCTCTATCTGCCTGACACCTTGTTAAACTCAATGCTAATAAATAAATCTGTAAAGCTATCTTGTTCATTTTGAGCCTTTCAGCGAAATCGGCTAGCATGATGGCTCAGAGATTATTGTATTCATGGGAAGATGCTATGACAATATTGACCATCTTCAGAAGATCATTTTTTAAAATAAATTTGACATTGTCTTAGGAAAAAATGATACTTTCAAACAGCATTCTTATACTTGCAAAATGTTTTCTGACAAAGGACAATTAATCTTAAAAGAATGAGTCTTTAATTTTTTGGAAATGCCTTTTAAGTCTCTAACATTACTGTTGTTGAATTCAGAGATAATTGCTTTAGGGAAAAAATCACTTAGAGCAAGTTTTTCTTCAGATTAGTCTAGCATTATGAGGCTCTTTTGATCATCAAAGTTCTGATCGATAAGGTCATGGGAAGCCTTTGTATCAAAATTATGCATGAGATTTGGGTTAGTGAGTAGTCAGTTTGCATTTATATGTGTAGACCACTTGAAAGAGTTATGTTGGACAAAGACCAGAATATGGATGTGGAAAACAAAGAACGTCAGGGTTTGGGCAGAGTCTAGAGACTGAATTCTGCTTAGCAGCGAGCATATTGTGGAATTTCAACAAATAAGAGCTCTCTCACAGACACAGAATTTAACTGCTCATTGGTTATATGCTGCACTTGAAACAGATATTAAAAACAAACATTAGGAAGGGAGAAACTGGCTCTGTAAATAACCAATAGTGAATTTCTTACTGAGGCTGCTTCTGTGCAGCAGAAGAAAAGCAAGGCTAAGCTTGAATTTTGATAACTATTTTCTTTAAATGGATAAAGTTTCTTGCTAAGCAGCTCACATTATTTTTCTTTTTGCCTGGGTGCAAACAGATGAATTTGGAGACAAAGAAATCCTGGAGGTATAGGAAAGAAATCCAAAGTAGTTCAATTCTGGCTGTCAGGGTCAATCACAAAATCTTGATTTGAAGAGTGGAGAAAGTTGCCTGAAAAAAAGGAACTGTATCTGAGAGGATGTACATCATGCCTGTGTACTGCAATAGATTTGTCCCCGGCACAGGACAAGGCATGCACGGCTCTGCAAAGATATGTTATGATTTCCAAAAAACCTCCCCAGCTTGTGCTTTCACATGGAAGTGACAAAGATTCAGGCAAGGTCCTTAATAATGCCAGTAACATCATCTTTCCTGTAGGAGAACGAGAGTGCTGCAGGATATAAAAAAGCCTGTGCCTGTGAAAGCATAGTCCAACCCGGACTGTTTTTGAACACAGCTTTGCATTATATACGCCTCTGGGGTGAGACATGACAGAGCCGTGGCAGTACTGTCCTTGGGAACCTCAGGGAGTGAGTTGACTCAGCAAGAATTAAGTAGGAGGCAAAACCTGCTGCAAAAATCTAACCTTTAAATGAGATCCCCTCCGTATATGCACTGTTTTGTGGCAATTGTTTACAGAAGCAGACTGTGTTTACTGACTCTCCTTTACCTTTCTCTCTCTTTTGGGCAAGGTAAATGATTCCACAACATTAGCCTGGTGCAGTGAGCTGTGCATTCTCTTCTGCAAGAGGAAATTTTTTGTGTGCTCTCCTTGTGCGTGAGACTAGGTGGCTGGCTGCAAAGAAAAAGGTCACCAAACATCTGAGTGGTTAAAAACAGTGATTCTTCACTTCTCTTGTTCTCCTTCTTCCTGAGATGAGTCTTCTTGGCAGTCTTGGCAGGGGTAATTAAATTGATCCCCTTTTCTGCACAGGGCGGTACAACGCTTGGCCCATGCAGCCTTGGCTGGATTGCTGCTGCTCATCCAGGTAGCACAAGTATCTCTGCATTATGCTGGGCTGCTTTTTTCAGTTCCCACATCTTATACTGCTGGAATTCTTCAGTTAAATATAGTATCACTTTATTCCACGAAGATTTCTTAACAAGAAAGGGATTGTTCTCAAAAAAGTGTTAATGTGCAAAATGCATTTGGTTCCCACAATAAGTAAACAACTCCGCTGAATGCTCATTAATAAGGCACAGCTTGCAAAGTCGTAATGATAATAGAAACAGCAGTGACAGCGTCCTGGGTCAGTGCTTTGTGTGCATATATGTTCCAAATGCATGCGAGGGATCCTATTAGAGCTTTAAAATCATTCCAAAGGCTTTGCCTCAGCAAGTTTTCATGCTCATTTAAACCCCTGGTTTATCATTATAAAGTGTATTAACTTTCCTATGCTTAATGTTTATTTCTGTCATGAGAGAAATAAACAAATAATACTTGGCAAATGGATTTCTTGGGAAAGGAGGCTAAGTGGCAGCAGGGTATCTGCACTTGCAGCTGAATGCTCTAAAAAGCTGTTCTAGAGTTCAAAAGGTGAAAAAAACAGTCTCGGTGAGCATGTGCATTTAACTTATATTTTCTCTTTTACTCGGAATGGATTTACACAACAGTCTTCTGACAGGCATGAGGCAGTGCCAGTTATTCATGTATTCTCACACAAAAGTGGAGAAAGCAGCAAGTCATATTTGCCCAGTATTCTGTGAGACTGCTAGCCTCAAGTGCAGACTGCTCCCCGCTGCTGCTACTACATATACTTCATGAAAGATTGGTATAAAGTGTAGTGAAACCATGGTGGGAACATATGCGTTCCTTTTCTGCAAGCTTTTAGAAACAAATAAGGATCTTTATGAAATTAAAGCATCTCCCATGCCAAAACATAGGCAGGCAACTGCCCACAGCAAAGGTTTATGTAAGGCTGTTTAGAAATGCTGTTACAAGAGCGAACAAAGTTCAGAGAGTGTTGTTTGACTGAAAAAGTGTGTGAGAGTAAAGGAACAAGAAAGTGGAAAAAGTGGATGAAAGAAACAGAGAACAGGCCTTGGAAATGTGAACGTGAGGAAGCACTTCGCGTTACGGGGCCCTGGCGTGGTGAGCAGAGACGTAGTATTCAGGAAACCAAACTTTGTAAATAAGCAGGAACACGCCAGGGATATTTTGTTCCATCTCTGATTTATTTTCCTGAAAGAAATACTGTCCTATATGGAAATGCTTTTAATTTTCAACAAACAGTGAGATTTATAGATGATTTCAAATTATTTCTTCATGTGCATTCACTGCTATTTTTTACAGTTACTATTCGAGACTTGATTTCTCCTAATCAACTACTAATTGCAATTACTAATTTGCAAATGAATGCAAATATTGATTTTTGCAATGTGGGAAAAGTCAGGTGAAGGCTCAGATGAAGACCACCACATTTAGTGTGATTTAATCCGCTTTTTAAGTGGAAAAGATTGGTATATTAATTTGAAAATGTTTTAATACAGAAATTAGCTGATTAGGCAAATCTTTGAGAATAAATGCTCAGTGAAACCAGTTCGTAATATCTTCGTGTCTGTTTCTTGGGATTTAAATAAAAGTAGCTTGGCTCAATACTTGCATCGTTGCTTGACTTAATAAGCACATCTTCTGTGACAGTACCACAGTACAACTCATTTATAAATCTGTCCTTGTAACATCCATGGAATTTGCTTGTTAGAAAAACGTGTTGTGGCAGCGGGTGGAGGAAAGGTTATAAAAAAATTATTGTAGCTAGGGATCTGAATCACTGTAGGGCTTTACACAAAAATTGCCCCACAGGAGGTACAGCAATCATGAACAAAGACTGTGTGATTATTAAATGGAAACTTTTACTCTACAGCACTTTCTCCACGCACAATTAGGCTTCTTTAAAAAAAAAAAAAAAGGCAGCCATGGTGCAATGCTAACACTTATGAGTGATGCATGATTGATGATCCCCTAAAGGCAGCGAGAGAGAAAATTACCTCCTTCCCTCATTTAAGGACATTATTAGAAGACTCAATGAGTTCAAAGCTCAGTGAATTATGCTAAGAGGACTGAATAAGGCTTTAAAAAAATCAGGAGAAATTATTTTCTCAGTAGTTGAAGGTAAGATTTCTTTTAATGCAATGTAGAAGAAGAAGAAAACTTTGACACATTGCTACACGGTACTCTAAAAGTATTTGTCACATCATCTGCAATTTACTCGCACAGGTATTATTGTCTCCATGTACTAACTGGACTTTCTACTAGTTTCAGAAATAAACAAGACTTACACAGTGTTCTTCTGTGTACCCGTCTGATCTGTGCCTGATGACATAAGCAGCACTTGTCTAAATTATTCAGAATTTGGAAGAGGTACTTGTCTAAAAGGTACACAATTTCCATTGGGCAGAAGAGTCATCCTCAGCAGCCTTGTTGTGAGATTGCCCACCAAAGCATGGGCTCTGCCACTGTGAGGCACCAGGGGCTCTGTATAGGAGAAAGGTTTTGTGAGAACTTCAAATGGGAAAAGCATCACATGGAAATGACTCTTTGTAGATAGCAGTGTAATCTAGCCACAGAAGATATCTTTGGGAAGTCAGTTTCCATTGCTTGTTTCTTTGGAATTCTGTAAAACATGATATTACTCACCTAAGCTGAAAAAAACTCAAGTTCCTGATTCCAAAACTGCCATGTTTTAACACAGCCTTTAAAATAAGGGGACACTATCTACTGAATACAGTTTAATCAGCTTCTAGCTAAAATTCCATGTCAGTTGTTTCCAAGGATGACAGCTGTAGTGGGTTTATGTGGCAAGGTTTTGGTAGCAGGGGGCCATAGGGGTGGCTTCTCTGAGAAGGATCTAGAAGCTGCCCCATGTTTGGTAAGGGCCCCACTGCCGACCAGAGCTGAGACAGTAAGTGATGTTGTTTGTGCCTCTGTGAGAGCATATTGAAGACAGGGAAAAAAAACTCTGTGCCACACAGCAGCTGGGAGAGTGAGAGGAGTGAGGAACAGCCTTGCAGGCACCAAGGTCAGTGAAGAAGGAGGGGGAGAGGTGCTCCAGGCGCCGGAGCAGAAGTCCCCTGCGGCCTGTGGTGAGGACCGTGGTGAAGCAGGCTGTCCCCTGCAGCCCATGGAGGAGACCATGGTGGAGCAGGTGGACCTGCACCAACAGAGACTGCGGCCTGTGGAAGACCCCTGCCAGAGCAGATTCCGGGCCAGACCTGCAGCCTGTGGAGAGGAGACCACACAGGAGCAGGTGACCTGGCAGGAGCTGCTGCCCGTGGGGGACCCAGGTTGGAGCAGTGTGCTCCCGAGGGATGGACCCCGTGTTACGGACTCATATCTGGAGCAGTTCTTGAAGAGCTGCTGCCTGTGGGAAGCACATGCCAGATCAGTTCAGCAAGGACTGCATCCCGTGGGAGGGACCCCACAGCACAGTGACCGAGAGAGAGACCGAGAAGGAGCGGCGGCGAAGAAGTGCTATAGACTGACCATAACCCCCGTTCCCCTGTTCCCCTGCGCTGCTCGGGGGGCAGAGGTGGAAGAGAGTGGATTGGGGGGGGGGGGGGGGGAGAGGGGCTTTTGGTTTCTTTCCTTTTTTTCTCGCTTCTCCAGCTTGTTAGTAACAGGCAATAAATCTTACTATCTCCCTATGCTGAGTCTGTTTTGCCCGTCACGATAATTACTGTGCGATCTCCTCGTCCTCATCTCAACCCTTGAGCCCTTTTCATCGTATTTTCTCCCTGTTCCTCTTTGAGGAGAGGGAGTGAGAGAGCGGTTGTGGTGGAGCTCGGCCACCCACCCGAGTAAAACCACCACAACAGCAAGTACCATTAACGTAGTCAGTGTTCTTGAATGTTTAGGAAAGCCCATATGTTGAAAGGACAAACTATATATCTTTTCAGTTAAAGTATATCACAGTGGATTGATAGTATGTCTCTGCCCTATCACAATGTCTTAATGCAATTTTTTAAAAAGTCTTATTGGGGAAGTGGAAACAATTTTGAGATTTTGTGCACGTGTAGGAGAAAAAAGTATTTCTCACTTGCCTCCAGACAAGAAGGTGAATTGGCAGTTTTAATACTGTAGAGCTTTAATTTAATATAATAATAATAACCTAAAATCCCATATTACCACCTGCAATTTAATAAAAAAGAGCAAACAATATATTAATGATAGATTATCTAATTTATTTGTGTCCATCCCTGTTTTGAGGGGCTTCCAGGCAGCACTCGAGAGGTGAGGGAAGTAAGAGAACAGGATTACCTTTTTGTTAGCTTTTGAGCAACTTGTACCTGTCCCCTGTAATTGGCTTAACACCTCCCCTCCAAGGACTAGAGATTACTTCACCAACTCATCCAAATTATCTGCATTTTAGTACTTACTTAAGCTTTAAGAATCACATCTGAATTGATTCTTTGTAGTTTTGGTCAAGACTAATGATTTCCTAATATCATGTCTTCACAGCATAATAAAGTAATACATGTTTCAGAGAGTATCTTGAAATGACTAGGCAGAGTTGAGTAGAGTATTCCCATTTTCCTTCACTGTCTGGAAATAGAAAATCTTTTCTATACACAAAAAGCAACTGCTTTTTTGAGACTGACAATATCCAGATGTAGACAGGCAACAGGTCAAGAAAGATTAACAGTATTGTACCCATCTCAAAATTGTTCTCTCAATATGTTGCATCAATTGCTCTCATAAAACAGCAGCTACCTCACAGGTACCGTCACTGAAGAACAGAAAATCCCCTCCTTAGGAAGTACAGCTGACAGGAAAACAGCATTGGCTATGTCTAAGATAGATAAGCCAGAGGCACTTCACAGAAACGTATAAAGCTACTGGGCATTTCATGACGTGTGGGAGAGACCCAGATGCACGCTTTTTCCACCTTCAGATTTGTGGTTTACTTCAAAAGCAGGTATGTAGGCCTGAAGGGAGTCAAATGTGCTCTCTGAAAGAAGTGTGCAGTTGGGACAATCAGGAGCATATGTGTTTGATACACAGTTTAGATTTATCCAGTATCTACATACCTCCACACAGCTGAACACACCAATGAAAGCATTATGTTTTCACCTCAACAGGCTCACTGCAAATTTAGCTTAAAAAGCTCGACACAAACCATTAAAGTAGTGGCTTCATCATCATTAAAAACTAATCAGGCCCATCGCTGCTGAAACATCAGCTTCTCTTGTTTGTATACAGAGTACATCATTAATTTATTTAAATGTCAGCAACTGACTTCATCAAGGTTTCCTACACTTCATCCTGCATCCCTACGCAGGATGGAAAAAGAAGTTATCTTTGCCAGCCATCTCAGCTGGTTCAGAACAACATACTTCAGACATGTTCTTGGATGCATCCTTTAAAATCTTTGAGGCTGGAATGTCACAGACTATTCTCTATGCTGGTGACATAGCTTTTTTTTTTTTTTTTTTTTTTTTTTTTTTTTCTTCCCACAGTGACATAAAAAGATCCTGTAAAGGCCAGAGCTGGTGCCAGATATGTTTGCATGTGCCGGGAGGGAAGAGGATAATTACATACACTTCTAAATTGAAAGAACATTTTTCTTCCAAGAGTGAACATACTCAGTTCAGCAGCTATTTCTCATTTGCTTGGCTTTCCTGCCCATTGGGGCTGAGAACAGCATCCTCCTCTATTCTGCCACAGTTTACTTTCCCCTCTGTTTTCATGAAAGCCTGATTGTTGTTTCATTCAAAGGAATTTTTGACACACACTGTATGTTAAATTAGATAAAACATGCAGGTAGTACAATTAGCATGAGGGTAAAAAAAAAAGTCCCTGAAAGCATCAGATCCTTTAAAATGTAGGAAATTAAGTGTATTAACATTAACTTCTGCATAATGAGATGTGCTTGATGCGATGAGTTAATGCATTAGCCTTTCACCCTAGAAACCTGCACTCAAAACCAGAATCACACAGAAAGGAATTTGGTAGCTTCATGCAATTTTCTTCATGACATTAATCCACAATTAAGCAAGCCACAGCACAGCTTGATCTGCCTAGATGCTAAAGAGGGTCAGGCAATTGAAACAGCGTGGAGCATTCCTCTGAGCACCCAAGGGCAGCTGGGTCCTGTTGCTTTCCCCTGAGTCAGTTGTTGCTGCTCAAGGTTCTTTCTCCCTGGAGTCTTCATCATTGTTCAGCTGACATCTGTGCTAGGAGCATAAGTGAGCTGAAAAATTGCCCTTAAATTTTAGCAATAAAAGTAGTAGTTTGTTACTTAGATTTCATTTAACTACAACATGAAGAAAAGTCTTCCTAGCTACTTATTTTGCAATTATGTGCTCTGAAAGACAAAGGGATAGAGAAGCGCCTGCTTCAGCATCCCAAAATATGCAAGCTGTGAAAAGAGGAGCCTTTATTAGAACTGCTGTTTTTCATTACTGTGCTCCATGGCATTATATAAAAATCAAACTGTATTAAGCTAGCAGAGCACCAGCTGACATGCACACTCAATCAAGGCTTTCCAAAGCACGTTCCCATTTCATTATGTGCATTGTAGACAGCACTTAAATATTAACTGACTACAAAATACATTTAGAAGCATTTTAAAAATAACCCTTGATGCACTCTTTTTCAAGCTTTTGACAGCAGAAGTAAGCATAAGACTTTGGGTGTGGGGAGAGGGCAGATACCTAAAGTGCCTAATTTCTCCACTACACTGAATAAGTAAGAATCAGTGAGAATTAAGTGCAAAAATCTTTAGTGCATAGGTCCTTAGAAAATAGTCAGCTTGGAACAGTTAAATATTAGCAGCAAATCTAGGACTGGACCTTCAGACACAGGTGTGGTTTGGTTTTGTGGTTTGGTTTTTTTTTTTCAAATCACAAACACAGACATTTTGATTGGCATGGTAGCAGTGCGCAATCATATGTTTGAAAGCTAAGGCTGAGCAGTTCCTCTCCTTTTCATTTACAACCTCTCTGAAAAGATATCTGTGTACTTGTGCAATTGTTACACGTTGTGAGAGCTTTTTTCCCCTATTCCTGGCTTTGATATTTGCCAGCCTGACTATCAGAGTAGCATAGATATTGGATCTGTTGCAAAGTGGAGCCACAGCACCATAAGCTTGTTTTTCTTTCAGTGATGAATCTCTAGTTATCTTCTTCTTCCCCCCCCCCCCCCCTTTGTTTTGGCTCTTAGCCACTGATATGCACTTTCTGAAGCCAGATAGGGAGAAGGAGCTAAAATAATCGGTTTAACAAAGAAATGGCTTTGCCTAAAATGAAGCATCCCATTATGATTTTGGCAGTGCAAGTGTTTGCTGCTTGCATTTAGGCTTCAGCGCATACACAGTAGTCTTCCAGTCTGAGCAAGGAAATGATTAATATCTGTCTCAGTTCTGCTCTCAGTCAGTAACGCTAGCAAACACTGTGCTTGCTTCTGTTTCATTCAGTGTGCTTGTGGCACTCCAGCAGCATCCATCTGTTCATCACAAAACAAAGCACCATACTCATCCCTCCCACCTTGTAGTGGCGGACTGTTCCTGCAATGTCAGGCTCCCTCTCAGCAGTTACCTCTAGCAGGCTGGCCAGCTCGGTGGCACAGCTGTAACGTGGGCAGTAAAAGGTGCTCCCCAACTCATAAACAATGCAGGAACCTTGAGTTGGAGGAAGTTATGGTTGGATCCTGGCCCTGGAGGAGAGCTACAAACCTGAGCTCTCATTTTCTGAGCAAGTTTGCGGATTGGCAAGCAGTTACACAGATGATGGCTCTCACTATCACCCTGAGGCAAGAGAGTTTTGTGAAGTGCTTGACCTAATAAGAGGGTCAGTTACTTAACATGGAGCTCTGAGTCAGACACCTGAGCTGGGGAGAGTGAGAGTTCAGATATACCTCCAAAAGAGCACCCCCCAAAAGTGCACACCTAACATTTTTCTCCTCAGCATGCTGCAACCGTGTTCCCAATTTTAGGTACTATAGTACCTACGGTACCTTTCTCTTTGTCACCTTCAGCTTTAAGTCATCCCTCCCAGATATAAGCTACAAATCTTTGTCTCATGTGCAAGTGGTTCCAGGCATCTCTGTTATCCACCTCTGCAACAGAATAATGCAAGGATGAAGCTGTAACTCACCAGTCTGTATATTGTAGCCCAGTTCATTATTATTTCACCTCTAAGTCTGAAGCTGGAGTGCAGCAGTGCTGCAATCACATATGACGTTCCCTATATTGCCTTTCAAACCTCTCTTTTTTGCCTTGAACTACTAAAAAGGGGTGCTGGAGCTGCCTCTTCAAATGATAATATTGCTGTGGTCAAAGAGCACTGGTTAGTTTATGTGAGTCTGGTGCTGAACACTGCTGGAAGAAAAAATCCAGCCTTTAACATCAGCTGAACATCCATAATAGAGAAACATCCCCCCATGAAACGTTTTCCTATGAATCCTGGCATTTCACTGCTTTACACTTCAATTATTATTGACTAAGGAATGCAACAGGAGGATTCCAGAGGCTACCCAGTGGAATAAACAACAGCCTTTATAAATGCAAAGAATATAAATAAGCAGGCTGATAAGAGCTGGGTATCTGTCAGTTTAAATGGCATTCAGCATGTGAACTTTTAATTGAGATGAAGCATTGCGGCACAATGTATTCCATTTATTACTCTCCATTAACTTGCATGTGACCTATTTCTCTACCTACTGACAGGTTCATCTTTCTGAGAACTTCACAGACCAAATGATATTTTCCTCTTCCGTCTGCTCAACTGTGATCTCAGTTTGAAACATTGCTTAGCATTCACTGCTAAAAGAACTAATGCCAAAGACATTAAACATTGCTTTATGCTCCCCCTCCTCTTCTTTAATTTTCCTTCTACCTGTTTCTTAACCTCACTTATCTTAAAGCCTGGAAAAAGTGCTTGCTGATCAATCTTCATGGTTTCCTTTTTGGACAGTTAAAATGAAAGAGTTTTCTTGCAGTCACTAAGCTGGTGAAAGAACAGAAAGCAAGAAACGTTAGAACAGTTGTTAACCTTAGTCCTTAAGAAGAAGAGAGACATATGTTGAAGAAGCAATTAGCAATTATGAACCACTATACTCACCAACACTCCGATTCATATTTTTACCCACAGAGTTTCTATCTTTGCCTACTTAATTCCTTCTGTAAAGGCATCATGAGTGTCTTTTCAGTGGTTTTGGCAGGTTTCTGATTTTTAGCACAGATTGCTAATAACACTTATTATGTCCTTGCTGAACTTCCTTTCTGAAGTGAATAGAGATTCTGCTACGAATGGGGCTTGGTGAAAGGCCCTTCTGGTTTCAGCTAACTGGTGGCTGAAACCTTCACTGTACTTTCGTTTTCTGATACAAAAGTTTTAAGCACTGCTTAACAATCTAATGGTATAATGTTCCCATAACAGAGGGTTTATGAGCCTGCTAGTTCTTGGAGACACTGCTATGGAGACTGTTAGAGTCCCATGAGTACCAACTAGGTGGTGTTAGTGGAAGCATCTGTATTTCCATGAGGAAGGGGAGAAAAGCAAGGCATCTCCTTTCTAACCCATGTAAAATTGTTGGATAAATCACCCTATCAGGCAAAACCTAGAGTTGTAATTTTGCTAGTAGAGCAACCCATGCAACTACAGACATACTGTAACTAATAGTGATTTAGCAAAATTAAGATCTATTTATAGATTTTCTTGGGTAAATAAGCCAACATGGCTCACTTGTTACATGAAATAAGTCTGAAAATATTTCAAGGTACATTTTCATACATGCAAAATGAAAATGGTCATTTATGTTTTAGGAATATAGCACTTTTTAACATGCTGATGTTGGTACCTGAAATATATAAGGGCAGATTTGACTAGGTGGAAAAGTTATTTTTTAGTGTATGATTGATTAGGAGAGTTATCTGGTTATGTAGAACTTATTTAACAAATGTTATACTTTCCCAAAACTTTAGGTTCCTTCCATTCAGTGAAACATTTAAAGCTGGTCCAGTGTCCCATTTGAAAAATAGCATGCATACTCTAAGCAGCATCCCTTCAACAAGTTACTGTAAATTGTTATCCAGATGATCATTAATAGACAAGCTGGTTATTTACCTTTGGCTGAATAGTTCCCAAGAGTTACCATGAGGATTAAATCTGCTATTTTAAATACTGGAGAGTGAAACCCAAGCCTCCAACATGCTCTGCATGAAGGATTATCCGCATCCTCTGTAACCTTTTCATCTGCAGCCCAGAAAGTCATCAATTTAAATTTCCATATTGAAGTAAAATAAAAAGTACTGGCATTCACTTGATATCTGATTGCTTTTACCTTGGCCTTTGTTTCCTGAATTTCCCCTCTTCTTGCTCCAGTCACACAGTGTAGCAGCTCTTGAGATCAAAAAGTCATCTGCAATTTCATTTCCTTACTCTGACGTCTTTGCCTGGTTTTGCTGCAGGATAACTTATTTCATTCTGAGTTACAAAAGGAATAGAGCTGAACGTTGCCATTTTGATTTATTGAAAACAGAGTTTGATCCTACAGGTTAATTTCTGCCTCTGCAGTAGCGCATGTGGTCTAGATAAGATCTTCGCATAGGTACAAACACAAGAGCCTCATTTCTCAATTGGTTAGAAATGCGGTGGGAGAAAAGCAGCTGTTGCATTCCCAAAGGATGTTTTCCAAGAAGTGCATGTTTCCTGCTCCTGGTTCTGCAGCCAGCAGCAAATGGGATCATGATCTGCTGTATGGTCAGGGTCAAGGATTTGGTATTAAGAATCCTGTGTGAAGAAATAGGTATTAGATGAAGATACCAAAAAATGCATGACTTTTCAGACAAAAATAGATTCGTGCTTCATAATTTCTCGTGCAACTTTTTGCCTGTCTGATACATGTAATCCGTTCCCCAAGAAGGGTAAGCATCAGTATTCTGTGAGACAAAGCAGAGCAAGTACAAACACATGACCCCATTCATACTAGTCCATAATGCCTGAATGGCACAGGAGACCTAAAACATGTAGGCTCATTTTCTCACATGAGCCTACACTCCACTTTCAGCTTTCTTGCCATTTTCCTAAGTGTCCCGGAGAACCAAAATAGTTTTGGATGACTGTACCAAAGAATCCTAGCCAATACAAGGGGGCATGACTCAGAGCCTCAAACTGACATCCATTTTCATTCCTTTTCCCCATACAATCTTGTTCTTATACTCCTTTCCTATGAGCCTTGCACAAGGGAGATCATATTAGTTGAGTCACAGTATGTATTGTAAGGCTGTGGGATTCTACAGACTGTGAAGTAAATGAATCTTCTCATCTTATGAGCTAATTTAGGCACTCTAGTTAAAAAACTTCTTAATCATAGATCCTTATATTATTGTGAATATCTCAATGTATTTCTAGCAGCACTCAGCAGCAGAGACATAATTTCCACTAAGATTACTTAAGCTGCAGGATTCTCCACTGAGAGGCTGTGGCATTCAGCTCTGCAGCTGTTTTGAGCACAGGATTGTATCCTGTAGGAAACAAGAATAAATTTGCCTGTGTGTATTTTAAGACATAGCTGTACGCATTCACTACATAGATTAAGAGGTACAGGGTGAGTATTCATTACAGCAAATGCGACCAGTCCTGTCCTCTTAGCTGAGCTGAGCATGGTTTTAAAGAGAAAACTCAGAGTGGTGAAACAGAAATTAACTTAATTTGCTGAGCTTTTGATAGTAAAGGTAGTTCTAAAAATAACAAAAAGCTTAGAAGCTTTTAGTGTTAGTTTGGGAGAAAGCAGGCAGAAGAATATACTTCTATTACGCAGATGACTGCATTATACTTGCCATTTTTTAGGTCAGTTTGCTGTTTGGAGACCTCAGTGATCACCACTGAGCTTAGACGTGAAAGCAGTGGCTACTGCTTCATTGAGGTTGCTGCTTAATACTTCAAAAGTGACAAAAAATGGCAGCCTTTTCTTCTAGTGTAAGCATCTGAACAGGCATTTATGTGTGTTTTTTTTTTTGTTTGTTTGTTTGTTTGTTAGTTATTGGGTTGGATTTCTTAACGGTCATATATAATAACATCTTGTTCCCTGCAAGGCACAGAAAACTGAAGTGGAATCATCTAAACAGTGAATATGCAACCTTAAATGTTACTTGATAGTGATATATATACATTGGATGCAATGACTGGTGTTGCACATGAACTGCATCCTTGTCCTTGGCTCAAGTTCTGTGAAGCATAGGACATAGTTTCTCAGACAATTTAAGTTCCTAATATGCTCATTATTTCAATTTATTTACTTAAATAAACATCCATTTAACTTGTGAAGTACAGTACAACAAAAGTTGTGAATTTCCTGCAAATTCATGTTTAAGACGAGAGAATCACCTAACACAGTTTTAAAGTAAACCCCTATGGTAGAGCAATGGCTATACTTCCTTCCAGTACTTAAGAGGGGCCTACAGGAAAGCTGGTGAGGGACTTTTTCAGTGTACTGGTAAGACAAGGAAGAATGGCTCTAAACTAAAAGAGGGTACGTTTACATTAGACATTAGGAAGAAATTATTTACTCAAAGGGCGGTGAGGCACTGGCATAGACTGCCCAGAGCAGCTGTGGATGCCCCATCTCTGGAGGTGCTCAAGGCCAGGCTGGATGGGGCTTTGGGCAGCCTGGTCTGGTGGGAGGTGTCCCTGCCCATGGCATGGGAGTTGCCTGGTCTTTGAGGTCCCTTCCAACCCAAATCATTCTGTGATTCTATGAGTCTATGCTTCTGATCAAATAACTAGTGAATTCCTACTTGCTACCATTAACATATTTCAATTAAGAAACAGAATGTCACATCCCACTTCTCCAATTGATTTACAGGGTTGTATACTCCTGACTTGAAAGCATCTTCAAAAATCAGTTCTTCTTCAGGAGAGTCCTAGAATTTCTTCTATTTTATTGCCATCTCTCACACATATCCCACTTCAGTTACCATCTGTAGCTATAGTACCATGTCAACAATGTGTTCTTTCTCACCAGGTGCAAAGAGTATTACTATTCATGTTCTTTAATTACTTCTTGCACGTCTAGTTATTCTGCCTCAGGTATCTTAAGTATTAATCACTTCACAGTCACTTGTGCTCGCCTGAACTTGGCTATCCACTTACCTCCCTGTCATCAGCACTGATGTATATTTGAAAGCAGACTGCCATGTTGTTTTTTGACTGAGACATATTTTTTTCCCAAATGTGTCCGAACAAGTCTCGATCTTCTGATCATTTCCTCTCCTCAGATGTCTTTCACGGTATTAACTTGTCCAATAGACATGCAATCAACAATGTCCTTTATAAAATTACTCACAATCTCTCTGGAATAGCTTTTAATACCCTCTTCAGGCTCATTTTATCTTGTTAGGCTTGTTTTCAAATTTTCTTCTCTCTAAAGTAACAGTATTTCTGCCTATTGATCACTGAAATATTGCTAGGAAGCCTTCTCTTTGTACTCTTGCACATGGATTCTAAGTGGGTTAAGTTTAGAAAACAGCAGAAAGACATTTTTTCCCAAGCTACTTAAGGTGTTGCAACTTGCTGACGGCATTAGAAATAGGAAGAAGGTGGCTGATTTTATTATATTGGCTACTCAACTGATGCTGCACTGTAGAGATGAGATCTAGCTATTAAACTGAGTTGGCTAGAGTCTGCTTTAGGGCTAGGAGTGTTGGTTCCTTATCTGTCTCCACTGCCTCCAGGAGGTTCGAAATTTTTCATAGCAGACAGTAGGTTTACCTGTCTGTTCTCACATAAGCATGCCCTCATTATTATGTTAGCACTGGGAAGCAGTGCTCAAGGCATTGCTGTGGAGTATCATTCCCCTAGCTTTTTATTTGCTGCTCAACTTTTCAATGTCACATATTTTATCGGTTTTGTGGAAACCTTCTATACTTACTAGCATGCTGTAATAGTCCTGCTAGGTAAAAAAAAAATGGCACTGCACTTCAAGAAAAAAGTGAACACTTCAGAGGTATGCTGGGGGAAAGCACTGAGAATTAGAAGACACCTACAAAATATGGCCTTCAAAAAAAGACTGAATGGATTAGTATTACTCAGAGTAAAAAACAGAAGACTGAAGAGAGTTGAATTAACAGTCTTCAAGTACATGAAATGCTGCATCAGAAAGAAAAGGAATGATCTGTTCTCTCTGTTTATGGTGAACAGGTAAAGAAACGCTGCAGCAAGATTTCCTCTAAGTCCTAACATGACACTGGCATATCCAAGAAGCTAATTATCACCTGCTCTGTAACGGTTTAGCCTTTCTAGCTGTTCTTTGGGGTTTGTGGGCTAGCTCTGTAAAATACATTACTACAGCAAGTTCTTGTAGGTGTTTTGTTTTTTGTTTTTATTTCTATTTTTAAAGCTCTTTGGCCTCTAAATTAAAACTGTGGTCCTGCTTTATTGCTGTCCTGTAAGCACAAAAATGATTACTGGCATGAAGTAACAACTCAGAGAGTATTAAAAATCAACATAATTGATTTTTTGATTTTTTATTAGCACACAAAGATGAAAGGCATGGCTTCAACTCCTCTGTGTAATGTGGAGTGTAGATACCTGACCATCACAACTGTCTAAGGTTATTACAGTTGAAAGGCCTGCTGCCCTGTAATGGTATAGATCAAGGTCTCTCTGGGTCCTCAAGCAACCATTGCTCATGATGTTGTGCAATGTAGTTGCAATACCTGGTGATCCTATTTTAGTTTTTTTCTTCCATAAAGCTTTTAATTATTTTATTTTCCCTTCTTCAAATAAATAGATTTGGTTACAACATATATATGCTGTAAGAAGAAGTCTTTACTCTTGCCACTCAGAATGGAAGAGATGCAAATTTAAAAAATACACAAAGCCACTCATAATTTAAGTAGCTTCTTAAGATGCTTCTTACCATTTATTGACATCTGTTTGGTTATGTTTCAGCTGAGTGTTGACGACCCACAGCGAAAATTGTTCATCTTTGTTTAAAGGGAGACAATTTAATCAGGATAAGTCTTTTATTTTGTTAAATAAGGGATTTTACTAAATAGATGATTGAATGAGACTATCAAGTGCTTTGGCTAAGGAATTGAGTGAAGAGTAATAATAAGTCATCATTGTTGAGATACTAAAAAAAAAGTATTCATCATGCTTTGCACTCACACAGCATCTCCCACTCAAGTCTTGAATTGCTGAAAAATATATTCTAGAAGTCCTGCAAGATACATAAGTGGCAAGAATCTTCTGTAATATGGAGAGACCAAATGTACTTCTGGCCCTTACAAGAAGTATTCGGTTTTGGGCCCCTCACTACAAGAAGGACATTGAGGTGCTCAAGTGAGTCCAGAGAAGGGCAACGAAGCTGGTGAAGGGTCTGGAGAACAAGTCTTATGAGGAGTGGCTGAGGGAGCTGGGATTGTTCAGCCTGTAGTCTGGAGGCTCAGGGGCGACCCTATCACACTCTATAGATACCTTAAAGGAGGCTGTAGCGAGGTGGCAGTTGGTTGATTCTCCCATGTGCCTGGTGACAGGACGAGGGGGAATGGGCTAAAGTTGCACTGGGGGAGGTTTAGGTTGGATATTAGGAAGAACTTCTTTACTGAAAGGGTTGTTAGGCATTGGAATGGGCTGCCCAGGGAAGTGGTTGAGTCACCATCCCTGGAGGTCTTTAAAAGACGTTTAGATGTAGAGCTTAGGGATACGGTTTAGTGGAGGTCTTGTTAGTGTTAGGTCAGAGGTTGGACTTGG
This sequence comes from Oxyura jamaicensis, assembly GCF_011077185.1. Taxonomy (NCBI): domain Eukaryota; kingdom Metazoa; phylum Chordata; class Aves; order Anseriformes; family Anatidae; genus Oxyura; species Oxyura jamaicensis. The sequence continues at coordinate 52,856,217 of NC_048894.1, forward strand.
TGATCTTGGAGGTCTCTTCTAGCCTAGATGATTCTGTGATTCTGTGGACTTGTGAAGACACAATGAAAAAAACCTTCATAAGAATACACATATATTGATCAGTGAGGAACACAAGATTCAGTAACATTTTCTATTATATTCCTGAATTCCCTTTGTTTCGTTTTTTCTTTCATAAAGACAGTTGCTGTTCTACAAATGTATGAAACCCTTTATGAAATGTATAGGACTCTTTCAATGCAACCCAGTGGAGAGGATTTGTGAGTGACCAAATTACAATAGTGATATGCAATGACTGACTTCAAAAAGGTTTCATCTTTCAGGGAAATTATTGGTTCTGCTCTCTTCTCAGATCTAAGTATAGAGAAAGAGAATATTTTTTTCTGGCATGATTTTTGTTACGTGACGTCATAAAATGGTATTTTCCATGAGAAGAGCAAGTTCCATGAAGTCTGATACTAGAAAAGATAAACAAGGCTTTTGAGTATGGAATCAAATTTCTCCCCCATATATTATTCCTCATTGCAGGTTGTTGTTATTTAATGCACTCCCAAATGACTCATTCTCCAGAGTAATCAGCAGCTTGTGAATAACTTTTAAGACTCCCTGCACAAAATGTGGATGTGTTTAAATTCTGCAGGCCTTGAAATATTTGGGTTATACTTACAATATATATGCTGTATGCAAAAGATTGGGTGAGGAGATAAGGTTTCCTGCTTCATTTATTTAGAGAAGACAAATCATTTCAGCTGTAAATCTGTTCTGGTATGGCTGATGTTTAAACTGACATGCTAAAACAGAAATCATCTGCTCCTGATATTAGCTCTGTTTGGTTTTACAATGAAATAAACACTTTATTTTTATTTTTAGATTGTTAAATATAAGTAATGCATGAACAAAGGAATGAGAAAATCTGAGGTTCAGTTACAGTTTTGTGGTTGTTTGACTGCAGGTTCGAAGCGCTGACTCAAAGAGGGAGAGGAGAGGAGGGGACTAGAGGGGAGGGAGAAACATAAAGGCTGCTGCAGAGAGGAAGGTAATGATCTGCTCCCCCTGTCTTCATAACTGATAGGCTTGAATTACATTCAGAGAGACCTGGCTGGGTGTTGTGTAAAACTTACCAGCACTGAAGTTAATGAAGCACTGTAAATGGGATGCCTAACGTGTTACAGAATTGCTTGTTTTGGAAGTTTTATAGAATTTGTTAGAGAGCACCCATCAGGAATGTCCTGAAGAACACACAGTGGCTCCTTCTCAGGATTGGGGAGATAGAATACCAACTCTATTGAGGCTGTTTTCCATACTTTTCTAGGGTTCAGCATGGCATTGGACCTGAATGGTCCTATGGACACTTGACTACGATGATAGAGGTATGTTATTGTCATCAGTTTCAAATGCAGATGAATCTGCAGGCATGTACATAACAACATTCTCAGTCACCAGCATGTATGAATTAATTCTCTAAATTTCTGAATTCACAGATTTTCTGGGTCACAGAATTTCACCCAGAATTTGTGGGTCATAGCTCATTTTTTAAGTTTTGTACATGCTATATATTTAGAGGAACATAAAAATATCCATGACTTTATACATCAGTTTTCTGTCTGACTGCACTCGATGTTTCCAAAGCAGATTCATGAAACCTTAAATTAAACAGGGATAGGATAATCTGCATTAGATCTCATTGCAATAACTAATAGAAAAGATTGTCTTAAACTCTGAAGCATTCTGTTTAGTATTTCGTTCTATTAATAGTAATCATTTCAATTCCAGATGGTATTGTTACCCTTTAAAATGTTCAGACAATTTTTATATAATTGTTTTTTGAACTGTAGCCACAGCCTCTGCAGTTCAGTTACACGTAGTGTGTAGAATAATTCTGTAATATCTTTTTAGAAGTGGCCAGAAAAACTGACATGCATCTTTGCTGCTGCTATTAACACTGGTGTGTCTTAACAAACCATTCCAGCTGTCATGAAAATCCCTCAGGTGCAGACTGAATCTTCTGGAGACAAGCAGCTCCACCCCAGAACAGCCAGTAAGCCAGAAGCTACCAGGATTGTCTGAATTAACACTGAATGAAAACCTGGGTCTCTTGTATCCCAGGTGAGTTCCATAATTGCTAGCAGTCCATTTAGAAACCAACAGCAGATGGTACGTAGTGCATTACACGTTCGTTATGCTAGAGATGGCTTCTGTTGTTTTGCATTTGAGGAACTGGGTTAGAGCAGGTGAAATGCAGGCTTGGGGCTCTGCTACAAGCAAGAAAACACAAGCTAAACGTGCACTTTCTTTTTGTTAGATGAGCACCTGAGCATTCAAGATCTTAGCATTTCTAGATAGCTTACTCTGTTGAATGCTGCTTTCTTCTTCCTGTCAGAAGAATTATGAAACACAAAATCAAGCTAGGAAAATAAAAGTGTTTTTATTTTTTTTTTTGGAACAAAAATTTCTTTTTGAAATTGGTAAATGAAATTGTTTTGCCCATTAGTGTAGGGAAATTGTGTTTCAGTCTGCAATTCAGTTAATGCCTCACGCTATTTTATGTGATATCCATTCCTTTCCCTACTCCAATTTCTTAGCTCTTTTTTCTTTTCTTCTCTGGCCTCTCTTTGTATGAAGATGGAGAGCCACCATTTTCCATGCAATCTCTCAGCAAGCCCCATTCTCTAGCCTGAGATTACCGAGTTTCTTCAGAATCCTGTCAAAGGGGTGAGCAGTTCAGCTTCCCCCTCCCTCCTGTGTAAGTTAGGCTGCACTTAGCAGAACTGAAGTTCATTTGCCACCCTGCTACCTACCCTAAGTTCCAGGGGTGAAGTATTTGCCGTTTGGTTTCCACCCTGTGTATGTACAAGGATACCATCGTGGGTGAAGTACACAGAGCAGATATCAGAGACATTGCAGCATTCCTCCCAGCTCCCTTCTTTAAGCAAGCACATAAATAAATTTTAAGATATAAATGCCACTCATTTGCTTTCTTGAGAGGCTACTAAAAGTGTATTTGGGACCTTTCTAATATCTGAGATACAAAGTTGTTGCATAGCTGGAGGGAGGAAGGAGTGTGAGCGTTTGCATCACCTGGCCTGCATTTTCTGATTTTCAGTACCCAGCATATGCCTAACATGTTGAGCTCTGCTGACAGGCTGCTTCCCTTTCAGATGGAAAAATATGACCCCACTCAAGATTACTACTCCCTGAAATTCCATCTTCAGAGTGATGATATCCCCTTTGTTCCCTTATAGGTCTTTTCTCAGAGGGATATAAAACGCCAGCACTAAAGCAGTTTTGGAAAGCTTAGTTCTACTTTCAGAATGCCCTACCTTTTCCCTAATGCCTGACCACTTTCATGTAAAGTGTCAGACAGTTTGGGAACAGCCACTTGAGCAACCAGACTATGGGTAAGACTCAACTAAATGGTTTGGTCTGGCCCAAGCTTATGACATGCTGTAGCAACACTCATAAATCTGACGTTATTGGCTGTCCTTTGCCAGAATTATGTGGTCCATACCATCGTCCCCTGTTACTGGAGAGTTCAGAAGTATGCTTTATCATTTTGTAAAACGTTAACATAAGCCTATTAAAATGCAAAAGCGTCACATTAATATGGGGTAAATCACCTAGTCTGGAGCCTTTAAGGCAGGCTGTGAATTATTCAATACCATGATAGATTTAGCCAGCGCAACACAGCAAGCCTCTGATTAGCCCCAGGATAAATTTCAAGAGGTCATTAAGATCAACTTATTCCTTTAAATGTACCCTCTGTGTGAGTGTATGTGACAAGGGGAGGAAAAAAAAAAAAAAAAAGAAAAAAAAAGGAAAAGAAGAACTTATGGATTGTCTTAGGACAATCAAAGACATCCCACACTTATACACTGTTAATAAAAGATGTCCAAGATCAGACCCAGTTTAAACAGCCTGTAGGCAAAACCACCTCTTCTGTTGTCCTGCTTACAGCAACAATTAGGAGAATGAAGCTTTCAATAAGAGATGCAAGCATGAGTCCCTGATAACTGAGTGTCAGAGACTATTTGTCAAACACCAGGTAAATAAATAAATCTGGTTCCAGTGGAGCTGCTTCAAACTAAATGGAAAGCAAACACAGTTTCAGCAATATCCAGTCATCACAAACTAATGCACACAAATCTGTTCAGTATTTGTAGAAGAAAAAGAAAAAAGAAATGAGATATACCTGGGGTATTTGCATGCTCATTTAATTGGCTTGCTGCTTTTTTTTTTTTTTTAAATCACAGATGATATCAAGTAGTGTCTTTCAATGTCTAATTAGAAATGCCACCACCTAGGATGAGCATTAGGTCCTGTTAATCTGACCAGGAGATGCATTACAATTAATTTTTTCTGCATATTGCCTGTCCTGTTTGTCACTAGCACAGAAAGAAGTGCTGTACCCTCAGATATGTTTAATCAGGTATAGGACCTTCTTACTGTCGCATGTGTAATCAACTTCTGCTATTAAGACTCCTCTGGGAGCTGGTAAATGAGTAGCATATGTAATTTCTTCATTAGCATACCTGTTTACTCCCAGCTGTGCTTTGAAGTAGATTGGGGCAAGCTTCCTTTCCAGCAAACTCTGTTGTTAGACTGGATCCGTCATGGTGGTAAGTATCAACCTTATGAAACACAGGTAATCTACAGTAATTTATACATGGGAAGAGATGATGTTCAGGCCCTTGTCTGTTTTAAAAGGTGATTGTCTTTAGAGAGTTGTTTTTTTTTTTTGTTGTTTTTTTTTTTTATTCTAATGGATAAAACGTTCTATGGTTTTAGCCCAAATACATGGAGATCTCAAGAGCACGCTCAAAGGAGCTGTCCATTAGGGGTCGTCATATGCAGTTCCACTGCAGACTACTTAAACTCCTTTTATGATGGTATCAAAGCACTGTTCAGTTCAATATGCAGATGAGAGATCCTTACCACAGCTCCTTTCCTGCCCTCCCTCAGTTAAAAGTGTACTTGGAGTGTAGCAGTAAGTTGTATCCTGACTTTTTAATAGCTGGTGGGATGAATCCATGTAACCCCTTTAATATGTGACACAGATTTCCTGAGGCAACTTTAATATCCAGGTATAATGAAAGGTCAGGGTGAATAGAGTATATATGCTGAAGAAAGCCAGTTTTCTTTTTTCTTTTTTTCTTTTATTTATTTATTTATTTTATTTTATTTTTTTTTTTTTTTTGAGGGGGGAGGGTCTAGGCCACAATTCTGGCACTTCTTTCTAGGAAAATTAGGGAAGACAGCAACCCTGCTATACTGCCAGAAAAATTTTGAGACTTAACATTTTGAAATAATTTTCCCATAAGCACCAATTTCCTTATGTCTTCTGCTTCTTACTCTATTCACTTTCAGAGATCTACAGCGCAATAGATTTCTCACCAGAGCTCCTCTTCCAATATGCTTTTTTTTTTTTTTTTTTTTTTAATGCTGTTGCTTAAAATTTCATAATAGCCACCAAATCCTCAGTGATGCCTTTCCCTTTCACAGACACCATTTCCATCGGTTATAGTGGCATGAAACCTTCAAAAGGTAGCCTTGAAAGATTTTCAGATTGTTTCTAACTGTACTCCTGAGGCACTGGAACAACATAACTGGCTTTTTTATGGCATAAATTACACAAGTGACATGAAAACAGATGAGTTTATTAAAACAGAGTGAATCGCTGATGACATTTAAGTCTAATTAAGTCAGGCTACTCAGCATAGTGATTTTATTCCAGAGGAGGTAACTATATTGGAATTCATAATGTTTAACACAGATCTTCTAGAATACAGTATCATACCTAGGGGTGCCATTATCAGTGTCTATAATAGCAAATGCTTTCACTTAAAAGGCTGTGCCAAGTTAAATCTCAGTGAAATTTATCACAGCCAGTTGGTAATGTTACCCAAAATGTTGTCACGGTTGAATAAACAGTTGGGGTGGGGGAAGGGCAAAAGATGTTCAAAATGGCAAGGTGAGTCTATTTGTAGCCTGAAATAAGATGAGTAAAGCCAAAAGGCAGCTGTCATCCTCAGCTACGAAAACACTCTATAGTTTCTTGATCAAAAAATACAGAAACGTATTTAAGTCCTAGCAATAAAAGTGCCACAAATTAAGAAGAAAGCTGCTGTATGCTGTCTGTGCCTATGCTGTACTGCATGCATTTCAAATTACAGACCACAGTAAAATGTTCACAGGTGCCCTGGGTGGCTTTTCTTGCTTCTCTACTGGGCTGCAGCATTCCTGTCTATAAGCAGCCAAGACATGTTTGTAATTAGTTTTGATTTGCAGTCTTTGACTACAGCTTAACAGTTCAAGGATATTTTGCTGTGTAAACTAGGTACTGCTCCTCCGATTTAGCTGCTGTTATACAGACAGCCTTCCTGGAAATTAAACCTTAGACTCCTTCCTTGCACACTAATGTGGCTGGCTGCTTGCTGCTCAGGCACTTGAATAGAAAACATGGTTTATTTCTTCAGCAGAGTGTGTTTAACTAACCCTGTTATTACTGATGACAAGCAATGCCCAAAGGGGCCAGCTCATGTCAGTATGCCATATCTGCAGCTTATGGGACTTCCAGAAGTTGTGTCTCCATCCACAGACAGGTTGCATATTGAGTGTGTGTGTATGTGTGTCCAGCCCCTTCCCTGTGATCATAGCAAAGTTGCTACTTCGTAACAAGAGAGTTACTAACCCAGATCCTCTGGAAGTGGAGTTGTCTGGGGTTTTGTTTTCTATTTTTTCTGGGCAGACTTTGCTGGTGACACTAAACGTAGCAGAAAGCAGGACTATAAATCTCAGTGCTTGCAACGGTTTTTGATGAGTGCACAAGAGCAACAAATATATGTGTAGTGTGCTTATCACCAAAGGGCACCCTTGCAAATCTTTGGCTTGCTGAGCTGTTTCCACGAGTCCTCTTTGCAAAGGTATATCAGGGCAGTATGACAGCTCTGTAATGCCCTCTGGCAAGGCCCCTCTCTTTGATCAAGCACAGAGTTCTGTGCAGGGTGACTGGGTATGTTTAGGTTCTTCAGCTCAAGTATTTAAAATCTCTTATAATGAGTGCAGAGTTTAGCATAGAGTTGCAATTGCACGGAAAAAAAACACACGTTAGTCCTGGGCAACTTGCTTTAGGTGACCCTGCTTGAGCAGCAGGATTGGACCAGATGACCACCGGAGGTCCCTTCCAACCTCAGCCTTCTGTGATATGTTTTTTGCATGCTCTTTTGCCTGCAAGTTTATCTTCTTTCCTATTTTGATTTGAACAGTATCACTGTCCACAGATGTGTAACAAGGAATAACTGGCACTGGACTCCAACAAATGGAATTATGCACTCAGCCCATTACAAATAACAGGTTCTTGCTCAGCCAATAGTGACCTGAGTACAAAGCCAAAACCAAACAAACCTCTCAAAACAAATCCCAGAAGACAAATAAAACAATCCAGCATGCAGACAAATAAATAGTTGCTAAAACCCAGAGCAACTTATTCCAAGATCTATTTCATTACACCTGCAATATGTAAATGCAGCTATCACTTGCTGCTCTGTGTAAAATTGCTCTGGGTCTGCCAGATCATACATGAAATATTAAATGCTGCAGGCAAGCTTTATGGATTCATGAAGAGCAAATGTTATTGAGATAATTCTCTCTGAGTCCTAGTTTATTTCACTGAACAAATCTGTTGTGTTTATTCCTCCAGCTAACTTTGCTAATCACAGTTTTTTGTTTCAATCAGAAGCCTATGTACTATAGTCCTTTTTTAAATCCAGCAGGGCATTTTCCTAAATGGACCTCACTCAAAATAATAATAATAATAATAATTAATTGCAGTGCATAATATTTATATATTCTATTGCCTGTAAATGCAGCTCCATTATTACACTTCGTTCCACACAGAGAAACATACAGCGAATGGTCATCTTTTGCTTGATAGTCCGGGAGAGAGATATAACCATGAGTGGCTAATACAGAAATAGCCGAACTTGTTTACACAGAAGGCTGTACTGGCCAACTGCCAGGAATCCAACCAGTACACTTTATTTATGTAAATAGTTGCATAGCCTTATAATCTAAAATAAATTTTGCTGATATTAGCAAATTTCTTGCAAGAGGAAATAAAAATTATTAATTCCACTGCAATAAAAGCTGCCAATAATTTGGTTGTCCTTCCTCTTGAACATACAGCAGCTTTGTGTTGTGTCTTGAGAACTCTGCAGATTTCCCTTCACATCTAGCGAGTTGGGTGTCTGTAATGCTCGTTGGCTCGATGGCTCTAAAGAGCATAGGACAGCATCAGAGACACAGTGAGATCTAGCCTCTCCCTTTCATTTTCATGTTGACTCCTATCAAAGTGTTCTCATTATCTAAACAGATCTGGAAGATATGCTTTTTTTCAATGGAAAGAAAGCAGCACAGCACTTTTTAGGATTCCTGATGTTGCAGAGGCTAGACTGGTGATCACATTCAGACTATTACGATGGATAATATAGGACGTCTCTAGCCCAGCCTTCTGCTCAAACAGGGCTAGCTATGGGATCAGATCAGGTTGCTCAGGTTTTTAACTATCTGGATGCTGGAAAACTCCAAGGCTGGAGACTGCACAGCCTCTGTGAGCAACGTGTTCTAATGCTTGAATGTACTCATGGGGGGAAAATTTTTTCATCTCTCCTTTCAGTTTGTGCTCCTTGCCTCTTGTCTTTCCATCATATACCACTGTCAGGAACCTGGCTGCATTGCCTTGATAACTCTTTTGTAGCTACTGGCAGGCTGCTGTTTTTTGCCCCCTGAAGCCATCTGTTCCCCATTCTGAACGAGACCTGCCTCTCCATCAGGTAACTCTTCCAGATCCCAAACATCTTGGTGGCCCCACAGAACATGCACCAGGTTATCTACATCTTCCTGGTACTGAGGGGCCTAAAGTTGGACACAGTATTTAGATATGATTTAAGGAGTGCTGAGTAGGGATCAGATCAATCTACTGAGCAAGTCTGCCTCCTGGACATGCTCCTTTTCATACAACCCAGGATGTTGTTGGCCTTGCTTGCTGCCAGGCACGCAGCTGGGTCACTTTCAGCTCACAGCCCATAAAAATCCCCAGGTCCTTCTCAGCAGAGCTGCTTCTCAGCCAGTCAGTCCTTGCCCTGTCTTGCTCTGGGGTCTCTTTCTTCCCAGGTGCAGGAGCTTGGATTTCTACCTCTTGAATTTCATAAGGTTGTTGTCAGTCCATTCATTCCTTCAGTGTAGGCCCACCTAGGTGGCAGCCCTGCCCTCAAGAGTATTGACTGCCCTTCCACAACTCTCCTTTCCCCAGTTTGGTGTCATCTGCAAACTTAACAAGTGTGCCTCCGTCACTTCTAGGTGATTTATAAAGATGTTAAATGTGGTAGGTCCCAGGACCAGTACAGCATGAAGTCTATTTCTAGAATAATGGAGAGACCTCAGAGCTATAGCTCAGCCCTAAAATCTTATACACGTATGAATCTGTGCTTGACCAAAAACTATCTAAACAGTATGGAATGCCTTTGGAGGTGGAAGGGAGAGAAGGAAAATCTTCATAAAACTTGAGAGTGAAAGCTGTTGCATGCTAAATTACTTTTCTCTTATAATGTTCTAGATCAACCACATGATCGGGGGACAGAAAACTACTATGTAGTTGGATGTTCCTTTTTGATTTACAAATTTCTTAAAATTTCTTACTGGAGATACAGATCCTGCACAGCAAATTTCTTACTGGAGATACAGATCCTGCACAGCAAATCTGACCCTAATTATTCTACACTTGCTTAGGCAGACATCTTAGAAGTAATCCATGTCGCCTCAGGGGTCTGGAAACCAAAAGCTGAAGCAGCTGAGATACTATCACAGTAGTATACTGGAACCCCCACGTGCTGGTTTCAGCCACAGTGGCATCTGCTAAGTGCTGCTATATAGGATACTTCAAGGAAGCATTTTGCATGACAAAATAAGGAATGAATCTAAACAAATGCCTGAACTTGTCTTTTGATTGTACCTAATGCTGATGCATAGTTTCTGTGAACAAGTGCTGACTCTTGTCAGTCTGCAAAGCAGAAATGAATAGATTAACTACACAACCTCTCAGCAAGGGTGCCAGAATACACTATATTTATCCTGGGTAAATATAGCTTTGTAGAATGCCTTTGCTTTCACTACTTTCTTTTTTCTTAAAAATATCAGAATTGCATCGATGTGGCATCTTCTTCCTTTGCCAAAAACCCTGAACGTGTTTGAATGTTGGAGATCTTCTTAGCTAAGAAACTGAGTTGAATATAAATGCCTAGTTGTCCCTTACCTGACTTGTCATTGTCAACATTTTCAGTGGTCGACAGCCTTTGCTCTTTTAGCGGTCCTTGTGCCTTTCTCGTTTCCTTGTTTGTTCTGCTATGTCCTCTAATCTATTGATATCTCTAGTGTCTCTGCAGCTCCAAGTCTCCTCCTTACCACCTGCTCATTCTTTTGCTTTCACAGATGCTCAAATTAATTCTTTCTGCTTTGTACTTCTCTCCTTTGCACTCGAGTGACATACGCCCAACCACAGGACGCATCTTATTTCTGTTTCTTTCACCACTGATTGTCCTGAAATGGCATTTCAAGAGCCAGAGAAAATTTCTCTACTATTTTTTTTTCTAAGAGTCTTTTCAGATCTCTCTTAAGCAGAAGTCCCACTGCTCCCATCAAGTCCCTCTTTGAGACCTTCATTTCCTTTCCTAAGCCTTCTTGTTGCCTTTCTTTCTCCAAATGTCACAAGGGTGGCTTCAGAAAGATTGAAAAGCTCTGTCACAATATTTTTCTATCAATTCACCTTCTCTTTTCCTAATATCTTTCATTCCTTGTATTTTCCTGGTCTCTTTCCTACCCCAGTGATGCATTCCAGCATGACTGAACTGCTTCCTTCCCCTCGTTCATCTTTCTGGTGGCTACTTCTATTCATCTCCTAAATCCATTTTGATGTTCCATGTCCTTGAATATGTAATTCCATCATAATCCCATTCTCTTTCCTCTTGAGTATCATTAGATGAACACAGCTGCTTCCCCCTACTTTCTAGATATCCTCATTGTTCCTTACTGGTCCTCCAGAAATGCAGATCCTTCTCCTGCCTGACAATTAAATCGTGTTTTTGTCTCACTGAATCTTCCTACTCTGTGATCAAACACTACATCTCAACAGTCCATGTAGCCAAAACTGGTTTCTTTTGCATAGTCATCAGTGCCAACCCCAGTGCTGTGTTTACCTTTCTCTCTCTTGCTCAATTTGCTGAAATTTCTCTTGCTTGCTGTTGCCTTATCTCCCAGCCTGTGGATATTTCCTTTTTCTCATTCAAATTCTTCCTCAAAGCTCATTTCTTCAGAGCTGTTGTCACCAACCTGCCCTTGCCCTCCTATTATTATTTGCAGGCCCTTTAACAATAGGAGAAAAAGGAGACAGCAAAAAGAAAATGGACAGAAACATTATAAGCGGACACTTTCCTCTGCATCTTCAAAATAGTCTTTTGATGTTTGTTATTCCTTAGGATAAAGTAGTGCAGTGTTTGCCTTGTAGAGCACTGCAACCGCTCCTGGTGCTTTAGAAATATTGGTAATAACAGTAACTGGTTATTTCTTCTGTGCAATCACTAGGAGTTTTCTATGTATAGGGAGTATATAATCAGTCTGCTGTCTCAGGGGCCTGCTGTCAGTCTCTCCACCTCCCTTGTGAGCAGGAGAGAATGACTATGTATTAAAAATGAGTTATGAGATGCCTGAGATTTTCATCTCCTCGTCAACAACAACAAAAAAAATAAAGCCAAAGGAAATGTATGTAAGAGATCCTTGTCAGAAGGGAAGACAAGATGCCATTTTCATGTAGCTCTAAAACACTCTTCAATCTCTTCACTTGTATTGTGTAAGAAGCTGCTGTGGCATAAATGGTCGATGTGGAAGAGAAACAAAGGGGTTGCTTATGTGGGACATGAATACTGTTTCCTAGGGTACTTATGCTGCTAGTGGGAACCACAGTTATTTGCTCATTTAAATGGGATTGTGCTACCAGCTTCATCAGAAGGAGAGTGTGGTGTGCACTTACCATTTCAAAATTGGTCAAGAAAGATATTTAGCTCTCTGCAGTAAGTGTTTTCAGCAAGCAGTGCTGACCAAAATAAGTTACAGAGAGCGGTTGAAGAATTTAATCAGTTTCATAAGTGCCTTTCAGCCATAGGAGAAACTAGATCGTTCAGTGATTTTCCTCTTTCAGCTTTCATGATAAAATGGGGATTTGTTGAATGGCATTATCTGAAAAAAAAAAATAATAAAATAAAAAAAAAAGAAATAAAAATGTCCTTGCTTTGCAGCATAATTCCATGGCAGAAAAATATACCTCTATGCTTCAACTCAGTGTAGATTTTTAATGGCTTACAAATAACTTCCCTCACCCAAATTGTGGTATATAACAGCAGCAGTTACCTGAGTTACCCAGAGTGGTTCAGAACAGTATACCACCTGTAATAGTGGAATAATGAACTTTCTGCAGGAGGGGACAGTTACAGACTCTGGATGTCCATTTGTGTTACATTAAAATCTTTGTTCTTTAATAAGAACACTATAAAATTACAAAGCTCCATTTAACTCAAGTAGTGTTATCTCTTTTTTTGTTTGTTTGATTGGTTGCTTTCTGAGGACTGCTACTAGCTATTCACACATTTTTAGCTGACAAAAAAATAATCCCATTTTTCCACAGCCAGTCTGAATTCTCTTTTCATAAAGATTTAAAACAAAGCAGTGCTTGAAACATTAGAGAGCTTCTTTCTGTGAAACAACTCTCTCTTTTAACAAAACAGTTTTATGCATAAATTAAGAAAGCAGAGAATACCTAGTCTTAAGATGTCTTTACCACATCACTGTTGTAGTCATTTGTACCAATGGAAAATACTCAATTTTAGCAGCGTCTCTTTGCCAATTCAATGGAAATCTAAACAGCCATACAAGGTGTGGAGAAGCTCTTGGGATTTAGCTTGTTGATGTTGTTTGCGGTTCATGTTGGCAGAGTTCCCGGCAGAGGTTTTATATCTGAATGGGATCTGTGGTAGCTTTGATCATATACACAATATCTCATTCTGGTGTGAGGGGAAAAAATTTACTACTGATAAAAAAATTCTCCACCATAAAAGGGAGAGAATAAATAAATACATAGATAGATTTTTAACTTCATAAAGCAGAAGTCAATAATGCAGTGAAACTTAGGTCTGCAAGTGAGTTTTCAAGTCTGTTGCACATGAAACCTCTTGAGATATTGAACACGTGCTTTTGCCAGTAAGTATTAACATATTTTGCTTCCCACTTTTAGGCAACTATTTCCATCAGATCCTAATGCTTTAGGCAAGAGAGAGAAAGTGAGATAGAGACTGAGGGAGAGTAAATTCTTCTTGAATAACACAACTTGTTTACCAACCTTCCACAGCCTGAACTAAGCCAATGGGAGGTCTCTACATTAGCTATTTAAGAAGCATTTCAGGATGGTCTGTGTGGTGGAATGGAATTGATAATAGAAGCTGCTTGCCTGTACCCTGTGAGCTGATTAGCTCAGGAAGAGTACACAGTGTTACAATTAGCATCCAAAGCCTATTCATCTGTACACTGGCACAGAGAACAGTCTCTGTGGGAGGCTTAACTGGGAGAATTATTCCTTCTTCTATGCTGTTTATAGTTGGTTGGGCATTAAAAGATCCCAAGCTTTTAAAAGAATCTTGGTCTTCAGCAAAGGATTGAAGATGCTAGAAGCTGAAGTGCCTGGCACTTGGCAGGACTGAGAGCAATTGCTGTATTGCTCTCTATCAAGCCTAGCATTTTGCACTGCAAGAAAAGCATTTATGAGCAACACATGAAAAATAATGGTCAGGATTCAGTAGCCAAGACAATAAAATGTGTTAAATGTGGAAATTCTTCATGCAATGCTGCAATTCGCAGTATAGATGTGAGGAGGAAACAAACAAAAAATGAAGAAATGGAACAAATCAATGGCCCAATAGTAATATTAATGTGCCCATTGTTGTATATACAGTAACACATATTTTTAGCCTTGCATCTAAATAATAAATTAAAATTGCAATGAATGTAGTAGAAATACTATGGAGCAGCACAATTTTGTGATCTCCTAACATGAGACATAGCATTGTCGACATGCGTGCATTGCATGGTTATCTATACAAGGCCAAAGCCTGAACTTCTTTCTGACCATACTGTAGCTGTCATTACTAAGGAAGATTTCCAGAAGCCCAAACAACACCCACTCTTTACCCAACCAAATGTTGCATCGACACCCCCAAGGTCCCCTATCCATGAGTAACATGCACACGATAAGCTACCTTCAAATGTAATCTGCAGCCAGGCTCAGGGGACTGCCAGTCCCATTTTCAACATTGCATTTTGATTTGTGCATCTATGAGCCAAGGTTTTCAAGGACAGCATCTCCATGTGAGAATAGCTATGGGCCACATCAGTACATGGCAAGCTTCTCCAACAAAATGAAGCCTGAATGCTCTGGGGTGAAGTTGACCTAAAAACTCTCACAGGCTCCCCTAGTTAATTGGGATTTTGTTTGTCTTTTGATTTCAAAATGGTCTTGCTTCATATCTGTTTTGGTACCATTGCATTTATTTGCTCTTCATGTGCAGGGTTACAGTCACATTGTAGGAGCCTGAGTGTTTTAAACACCTGTCCCAGTCGTTGAGTGACCATTCTGGCCATGCCTGACATTAGACTGACATTGGAGCTAGAAAGGTTGTTTGGTTAACCAGCTTGTCTTTCTACTCTTGACAAGACCGTACCAAGCCTGCCTTTCTTCCCACTATTTCCGCACCTTATGTATCTTGTGTATTACCAGGATGAAACTGCCTTTGATAGTTAGTCTCTTTCACACTGCAGCTGGTTTTAGCATTCAGAAATACACTCTGAGCTTAATGTCAGCTCTTTCTTTGTTATCTTGCTTCTATGTCTTGGCATCTGCTGAGATTGAGTAATTCCCTTCCTTCATTTATATTTATATTTTGTAGGTATTTATAGATTGTAGCTATGGCCCCTCGAGTTTTCTCTAGGTTATATTTATAGACCTTTGACAATCATCCCTTACATTTTGTGCTTATCTTTCCAATACTTATGTGCTGTTTGTTAGCCACTGCCTTGCTGCCTTCCTCCTCCTTCTCCCATGAATGCATTTCCTCTGCATTCTCCCCAAAGTGGTGATACTAAGACTCATTTTACTGCAACCTTGATAATTAAAGATGATGCAGCCCCAGTAGGTATAATACATCACCTGTCAGCACTCCATCCCTGAAAAGCATTCTCAAACAATTTGCCATTTCTTACCTTTTAGAAGATTGCTGCTGTTTCTCCTGCTGCATGGGGCAGAGACCGTCTCTAGCCATTTGTGCAGCACTCGGCACGGTGGATTTCCAATTGATTCTGGATTCCTGTGGTGGTTCTGTAAAGTGAGATAATCAGTGATGAAAAAGTGAAGACTTGAGTGTAAAGCCAGAATCTCACCAGCTCTGCTTTTGTAAGGAACTTAATTTTCACACTGAACGTTCCCAAACTAGTGTAGCTGTAAGAGAGTTAGAATTGAAGGTGATAATGATATGGACTGGTGCAGATTTTCCTGAACCATATGTGAGATCAGCAATCTAGTCTCATAAATTGAATGCAGTAGCTGTGAAAGTGCCTTGAATTATTTAATTCACTTGTCCAGTGAGAACTCAGAATTGTTAAACTTTTGCTGACCACTGCCTGTACAATTTTTTTCCGCACCAAACTTTCCTTGCCAACTGCATGCAGTTGGCATACTTTTAAACACACACATTCATCTTTCTGGCCTCTGACTCATCTTGAGTTCTTCTCATACATTTCTCTCATGTTTCCCCAGATCACTCTGCTCTAACTTTGCCTCTGAGTTTCAGGCAGATCCTCTACCATATCTTAATGCTTATTTTGATTTAAAAATATTTTTACTTCAGAGTTTATCTGTGTGGTAATGCAATCTAGATTCAAGAAAGAAGAGTATAATTTCCCCCCTAGTTAACTGATTTATTTTTTAACTTCTCAGAAGAAGTGACTGAGGCTTTTATTTACCTCTGCTTGGGCTTTCCTCTGATTAGAAAGCATTTTCTTAAACCATATCAAAAGGGAAACACTTGTAATATCTAATACTGGTGAAGGTTCTGCTCTTATTCTTAAGTAGCTTTCCTCAGCAGTCATGAGTAGCAGTAGTAATCCATGGGGCAGCTTCCTCTTGCATGGTGAGACTCTTCGGTCTGCAGTGCATTGTGGACGTAGTGCAGACTGCATCCACATCTTCCTTGGGGTAGAAATCCCAAGGAATTCACATTACCCACTCTTCCTGACAAGCAGCTTCTTTGTGACTGGGACCTCAAACTTTTCAAGTACCTTTGATAAACCCAGGATTTTATCTGCAGGTAGTATCTACTGGCTTCTGATACCTGTAGAAGGAGTTGAGATTAACACAGACCCTTGCAGAATTTAGGAGACGAAGGGCATATTAGAGGTATACTGATTTCTTAAGCACACTTTTCAAAGGATAGCCTAGCTTGCAAACAGCAAAGGTACTACATGCTATCTGAAAGGCCTTTTTTTTTTCCTTTTAAGTCAAACGTTTTAACCATTTAAATGAACGGAAAAAAATGTACTCAGTACCAAGAAATTTCATATGTCTATCCAGGATAGAAGTGAAAAGAGAGTGAAAGCACTTGTCTTAGCAGAGGGGTAGATGGCACATTGACAATATCACTGAGCTTCTGAGCCTGCGTGTCCCGTGCTGTTTAAACTTCTCATGCTGCCCTGTGTCAGTGAGTGAATGTTTGTGCTAGAAAGCTGTAAAAATCCAGTAGGGAAGGGATAAATGAAGGCTTAGAAACTCATAACTGGTGATTTAAGGGACCAGTATGCTTGTAAGATTAACTTAGAATTTACAGGGGAACATTTCTCCAAAAGTCTCTCTACATCATCAGATGGAATATTTTATGCTACAGTAAGTAGTTTTCAAGCATCATCATCTATGGCTATATTTCAGAAGTATAACCTTGTATGTGTGTAAACACATAATAGCTGTAGAGCACAAACTGTGAACACACCATTGCCAGCAAAACTGGAGGATGTTTGCTGAGTTCTGATGCTGTTAATACAAGCAATAAGCTAATGGCATAAATAAATAAGACCATCACTAGATGAGGAAAGAGGAGCTTATCTGCATAGGAGGCTAACTGTATGAGGAAATGTTTATTTGAGGTTCAAAATATGTTTCAGGTTTTCAGAAAAATCTTGGAATAAAAGCCTCCAATCTGTCATCACTTTATCTCCAGAAATCTAGGATGCTGCTCTAAGGTGGAGGGGTGCTGTCTGAGCTGCTGCGCAATACCATAATATCTCTGCTTCCTTCTGTAGGTAAAAAACAAAGCCCTTTGGCCCCCATAATTTGTTGTTGAGAAGAAAGTGGTAACCTAAATGTAGAACAAATGAAGTGTGCTATCACGAAGAGATTTCCAAAAGGGCATTTACACTAGTGACTGTAAAAGCTGCATGTGGCAGACTGAAAAAAAAAAAAAAAAGCACACAAATCTCCTTGTTTTATGCTGTTACAGCTTTGACAGGTCCTCTCTTGGGGTGGTTGCTTCTAAGATGCATTAATTTTAGCACTTAAGTGCTCGTGTTCAGTGGAATAGAGGCATGAACTGACCTTTCCAGAAGGAAAAGGTTAGTGTTGAAAAACACTGTTTTCAGCAATCCATCTTCTCAAGGTAACCCAGGAGTTTATAGTTTGCTTAAATATACACTGATGTCGCTGTTCCCTTGAAAAATAGCTCTCTAAAGTGATCTATGTAGCTGAACCAATATTCCTACCCATAAACTTTGAATTTTAATTGCCTGCTATCTCATTATGTCTGTGTCACCTGCTAGCATGGAGCAGATGTCGAGATGCATCTACATCTCAGATGCTGCTGAGATAGCAGCCAGCGAGCTGTTCCTATAAATCTTCCTGGTAGTTCTTGCCTACAGTCATACTGGGAGGGGTCTGACAACACTGCCACACATCAGAAGATGACTATCATAAATGGGATAGCGCTAATGTCTTTATCCACTGTGCATCAGTTGTTTCAATTACTCCAGTTACATAACAGTAATATTAATCAGACAACTGTGCCACATGAAGACCTGTAATTGGGGGTTGAGTAGAAAATCTGAACAAAGAGGTTGGAGTAAGTATTGGGACCAATTTTTAATGGAGAATTTATTGAGTAGAAAAGTTTCACTGGAGAACTAATGGAAACCTCATCACTTCAGTTACCTGAAGTGTCGAGGTGGGACTCCTGAGCACCGTTGTAAGGAATGATTTCCTACTGACAATTCAGAAGCAATATCTTATCTAACAGTTCTTGTCTCTGCTTGATGCCCTCTGAACCTGTGTTTTTCCAGAAAGCTTGACAGCCATATCTAAGATAGACTAGTGGACTTTGTGAGACCTGAAAGAGGCCCTGGGACTTTGATGCTGTGAAGTGACAAAGAAATCTTTTATGTCTGCTAAAACACTCAGAAGTGCCCCTGGTGTCTCCTCTGTGACTCAACATGAAGCTAGACCTGGGTTTGTAGTGCTTGTTCTGCCATTCCTTCAGGTGGCACAGACACCCCCTTTCCAAATGCACGTATAATGGAAGAAGTGTGGACCACTAGACTAGTTCCAAAAATATCAGCTGAAATTCCAATACATTAATTGCTTGGTGTGTGCTCTGTGCCCACAGAGGTCACTGCACCAAGGTTTTTCCTTGTCTTGCTTGAAAAGACAAGGGCTAATGATGCTTCCAACCACTTCCATTAGGAGATTATTCTGCAGTTTAACAGAGTGCCAGGACATCCCTCCTGATACCATCTGACTTACATTTTTACTTTGCTAAGCTTTGTCCCATTAATTTTACTCAAAAATTCTTCTACAACTCTGTGTTTTTACATGCTCTGAGTATTTTGAGGCTATTCTTGTAGTCTCCAAGTAGGCATTACTGGGAAATGTATTTTCTTCCTCCTTGCAAACTACATGCTACATTTAATTGTAGGCTTGTGATTAGCATGAAGATAATAAAAAGTCATTTAAATTAGAACTGATTGGAAAATACAGCTATGGGACAGGACACCAACAGGAATATTGCTGGGCCTAATCCAGTAAAGCTTTTAGGCTTTTTTAGTTTTCAATGAGATACTGCTGGCATTAGTGGGAAGCTAGGAAACTGCAAAAGAGTTAAAAGCCTACATCAGGAGATGGGATCCCAGATGCCTTGTTGGATGCAAGCCTTTGCATTTCCATACACTGAAAGCTTTTTTTTCTGGAAGTGCATCAGAGCAGGAAGCCCTTGCCATGGCATAGATGAGGATGGCCATTTGCTGCCTTCCTCCAGGGCTGCGGGGGGCTCACAGCTCCCTGCAAGGCCATCAGAGGGTGCTGGCTGGTGCTGTGCGTTTCCTCATCCATAGGTCGATGACGGTATAGAAAGTTTCAGAAAGCTCTGGTGACTGACTGAGGAGGGAGAAGGCAGAAGGGTGCTTGGTCTGCCCAGGCCCATAGCAGTCCAGGAAAACAATATGGGCACAGAAGTGGCTTTCAACGAAAAGGAACACTAATTTGCCCCTTGTTTCATTTCTTACATGTGTTGTGGCGTGACAGTAGAGATGTCTGTGCCATGGCTTCTGTTAAAAGACTTTATTATGCACCTAGGGAGTTGAGAAGGTCTGTGGATATGTCTCCTTTTTGAAGCTGCTTGAAGGCAAATTGCCAGTTTGAACAGAAACCAAGTGGCAACTTGGCTTGCAAACCAGGAGGCGTACAGCTTACACAAGGTACCAAGAAAGTATTTTAAAAGAAGCAAGTGATTGTGGCAGAGTTGGATGCATGGCAGGCTTGGTGGATCCACAACGGTTTTCTGAACAATACAGTGGTGTAAAGCACATCTTAATGGTTATAGACATATTATCCAAGCCTGTCTGAGCAATTAGTCTAAAAGGTACAAAGGGTTCTGAAATAACCAGGGCCTTCAAAGGAGTATTTAGCAGGGGGTGCATGCCACAGAAATTAGACCAATTAGGGAAAAGAATTTTTAAACCAGCCTTCAAACAGGCTGGTAACGCAGTATTGTGCTCACCATTGTGTTACTCATAACGTGAATGCCCACATCCAGATGGCCGATGCTCCCACATGACCACTCCAGCACAGCCAAGATCCAACACTCCTTGTTCTATGTACAAAACATCTCCTAACTATCTTAATGATATAGGGAAGACTACTCTATGTGACCATTTCTGCATCCTCATGAACAGTTTGTACGGGTTATTTGCAAACCTCTGATCTATGCAAAGTTTGGTCAGCGAGTCTCGTGTTGCCCTTTCTGCAGCCTCTCCACGTCCCAGGGTCCCTCTCTGTGAAATGGTAAAGGTGACCCTGGCCTCTGCCATCAATGGCATGGAGAGTTTGGGTGAAAAACTGGAAGGAAGTGGGGGCTTTATTTGCCTGAGAAGAGTATGAAGGTCGACTCCAGCTCAGAGAAAAAGCAACGGAGCGAGGTCTGGTACGAAAACCCTCTAACCCTCTGGAGCTCATAACCACCAGCTTCCCACTTCTTGCTCAGCAAGTTGAGTTCTGGGGCTGCATGATGGTCCATATCCTTCTCTCCTTCTGTCAGCTGCTCTTGTTAGAGACAGAGATTGGAGTGAGAGCCCCTGGGCTGGTCCATTACAGCTTGTGTGTCCTTCTAATGTCTTATGGACAAAAGGCTACAAGGAAAGCCCTGAGCTGACTACTGCCCATGGCCTGGGATTGATGTGACGGGCTCCTGTGGGGGCCCCAATCTTCAGTGATGTGTTGTCCTGATGCAACTGATAATGCCCTTCTGAACTCCCAGGAAGCTACCTTGTTTTTCTCAGGCACTTTTCACTTCCCCCTATACCTGTGCAACATCCCTCATTTCTTACTGCCCTTATGTGTCTATGGCGTCAGTCACTGGCATGAACCTGATTTCAGTATTATCCATGCCTGTTCATCCATCCATCCAAGTGAAAACTGGAACATCTCCAGCCACCTCCTTGCAGTGTTGAGGACTGCAGCAACATCTTTTCCATAGCATGAAGCATCTGAATTCAATGCAGGGCATTGTGTGGAGTTTGTTTTCTGCTCAAGAAGCAGCCCTCATGAGACAGGATGTGGCCCTGTAGAACTCATAGGCTGTTCGTGGACAGGGCTATGGTCTTGCCAGTTCTGCCATGTGGCATAAAATCAGGGACTGTATAAGGGACACTTGAAAGCAACAGCTTCAACCACATGCACAACCACATGCACATGCAGCGCCTTTCCTCTGCAGCACAAAGACTGTGTCATCACCTGCTGACAGTCTTAGGGTGCTTCATGTATTTTGGGTACCATTTCACTGTTTAACAGGAATGCTGCTGTAACTACTGGAGACCAGTCTCAGGGAGATTTTTCTCTTCAACCGTCCTAGGTACTTCTTTGCAGGCCAAGCTGTGTTTTGAAAAAAATGATGATGTTTCAAAGATTGCTATTTAAAATAGATATAATTCTTTTCCTGTGTTATTTTTTAAAGATGCCATCTTTTGAAAATGTCTGCCCATTCCACATTTTCACAAAAATAAAATTTTCATAAGAAATGTTCATTTCAATGAGCCTGGTCAGGTGACTAAAGCTTGCCATCAAAAGGAGTGATTTTAAAGTGAGCCAATGAAACTTGGAGAAAAACAGTCTGTGGAAATTAGAAACAGTAAATAATCATAGAATATCTGAGTTGGAAGGGACCCACAAGGATCATGGAGTCCAACTCCTGGCTCCCCAAAGGACCATCCAAAAAAAATCAAACCATATTTCTGAGTGTTGTCAAAATGACTCTTGAACGTCGGCAGGCTCGGTGCTGTGACCGCTTCCCTGCGGATCCTGTCCCAGTGCCCGACCGCCCTCTGGGTGCAGAACCTTTCCCTAACCCCCAGCCTGACCCTCCCCTGTCCCAGCTCCATGCCGTCCCCTCGGGTCCTGTCGCTGTCCCCAGAGAGCAGAGCTCAGCGCCTGCCCCTTCGCTCCCCTCGTGAGGCAGCTGCAGGCCGCCATGAGGCCTCCCCTCAGCCTGCTCTGCTCTGGGCTGAACAAACCAAGGGGCCTCAGCTGCTCCTCATATGTCTTCGCCCTGTTGACCCTTCACCATCTTTGTAGCCCTCCTTTGGACCCTCTAACAGCTATATATCTTATACTGTGGGGCCCAGACCTGCACACAGCGCTCAAGGTGAGGAGGCCGCACAGCGCAGAGCAGTGAGGGACAATCACTTCCCTCGACCGACTAGCAATGCTGTGCTCACTGCACCCCTAGGTACGGTTGGCCCTCCTGGCTGCCAGGGCACACTGCTGGCTCATATTCAACTTGCTATCAACCCAAATCCCCAGATCCCTTTCTGCAGGGCTGTCCTCCAACCTCTTGTCCCCTAGTCTATACATAAAACCTGGGTTGTCCCTTCCCAGGTGCAGAATCTGGTACTTGTTCTTATTAAACTTCATATTGTTGGTGATTGTCTAGCTCTCTCATTTGTCCAGATCTCTCTGCAAGGGCTCACCACTCTTGATAGAGTCAACAGCTCCACCCACTATGGTATCATCCATGAACTTGTTCAAAGTCCTTCATCCAAATCATTTATGTAAACACTGAAGAGGACTGGTCCTAAAATGGAGCCCTGAGGAACCCCACTAGTGACAGGTCACCAGCTGTAACCCCGTTTACAAGAACCTCTTGGGCTGACCTCTCCCCATCTTCCTATGCTTTTATCTAACTGTATTCTGGTCATTTTGTCCAGAAGGATACTGTGAGAGACAGTATCAAAATATTTACTGCAATCCAGAAAATAAGAAAAACACAAAAGTATTTTTTTTCCCTTCAAAAACAGACAAATTGCATTTAAGAAAGCCATACCTTGTTCTTTTTTCTTTTTTTCTTCTTTCTTTTTTTTTTTTTTAAATGAACAGTATCTTGTATGTCCAACTGAAATCATATTTTATTATGAAACTGGTATGTGCTGTCCTAAGACCCTGAGTTTTTCCTGGATGTCTCTATCAAACAAGCACAGCTGTAGCTGTGAGTGTTCCAGCCCCTGCGTGAGAAAAATCTCATATAATTTTCTTCAGATAGGATCTTCTGTGAAGCTTATTTTATTCGCAATTGCAATGGCAGGCATCCTGTCAATCAGGAGTGCATTTTAGTAAACAAATCATAACCTTTTATTCCCTATTACCAGACGCCTGATCACCTCCCCTGTTTCCTCGTTGGCTGAGTACTACAGGTTCATAAGATACTCGACGCTCCTCTATACCATATATGTACAATTTTTCTTTTTTTTCAACCCTTTAGTTTCCCCTTTCTTATGTTTTGAGAACTTGTGATTTTGTTTTACTGTTCTCACACTGCTCATCCTCTCTTTCTCAAGCTTCTACTTTATTTTGGAACAGTGAGGCCTTCTACTGTCCACTTATCTACTTAGCAATTCTCCTTATTATGACTACACAACTACCTTGGAATAAAGAAAAATAATTCTCTACTGCAAAAACACAACTTTGTTTCTCACACCTGACAATATTAGGAGGTGTCTGATGCCCTGCAGCTGCCCCCATTCCCTAGCTGGGGTGTTGGAACAAGCTCTTCTGAGTGCTATGAGGAAACCCGTCTGTTTCTAGAACTCCTGGCCCTTGCTATGCCCTGACAATTACTGTTTTCATATGATTAACCTGCAGAAAGTGTGTAATAAGATGCAAAATTAAGGTGAAGAGCTGCAGGGAGACAATGAGATACGTGCTTGGGGCATTTCTGCCTCCCCTGTGGATCTCTTCTTTTCACTGCAGTGATTGACTTCTTTGTTCTCATCTTGCACTTTCTCCCATACACAGTTTGCCTGGGTGCTGGAAGGGGTACACCCTCACTGCTTGCACTTCTTCCCTTCTGTCTTTTCATGCCTTTAAGAATAATTCCACTTCCCACTGTCACTACAGCAATGACTCTAATTCCACCTGCAGTTTAAAACTCCTTAGTTTCTATCTTGGTGCTATTACAGATTCCTCAAAATGCAAACTTACTAGGAATTTCTGGTAAATGATAAAGGAAAAGGTGCCTGATTTGCCACCATTTGTCTCTTTCAATGGAAATACAATTTTTACTTAGAAACCTCAGGAAAATTCTGGTATGGCATTTCAGGAGTTGCAACAGGAACTGAATTATGTCTATTTTGGGAGCCTCCAACCTTTGCCAGCCAAGGCACCAATACCCAGGAAATAACATGCTGCTGCAGTGGACATTGTTCTTTGCTCTCCTTTCTGTCTCTGGTTTAATGTTTTAATTCCTATTTCTGTTACCAAAATGACGTCAGGACTTCTTCACCCAAGCCAACGTTTCTCACCGCATGAACTATATCAAAAGGATTACTGTGCCAAATGCTGGCAGTGTCCCAGGGTTTTTGCTGTGTCAGGATATCAGCCCACTCCTCCTTGAAAAGACCTAAAAATAAATGTATTTCCTTGTTACCAGCTTAGTTCTATGGGAGTTGGCAGCACAGACTGAAATGATCTTTTCAGACCTTCCAAGTCCTTTAACACTTTTTTTTTTTTTTTTTTTTTTTCCATCAGGTATTGCATGCTGCATTTTCCTTTGATCTGATTCTTGTGTTTGAGACCTGTTTCTGAAACTATGATTGTATATGATGCATCTTTCATCTTTTTGGTTTCCTTGGCCTTGTCCACTTTCTACTGGGGAAAAAGAAAAAAAAAAAAGAGAGAGAGAGAGAGAGAGAGAGAAGGTCCAACTTATTGTAGCAGTATCAGCTGAGAGCTTCTTGTAGATTGGAGTGGTGCAAACACATTCTCCTCTATTACTAAGCCATCTCTCATTCTGAGAATCATACGCATGAGAACTAAAATGGACCTGTGAAACTAATCCTAGGTCACTCTTAAGCAAATCCACAGATGAGTATGCAACTGACTGTTTCCTTTACCTCTGGTTAACACTTTAGCTCATGCATTACTGGGAGCAGTAAGAATATCCTGTCCTCTTTGACTCCTGGCTTTCGGGGTAATTATTTGTGAGCCTTCTGGTCTCATTCTGAATCCTAGTGTCATTTCAGTCTGGTACTGAAGAAGCAAATGCTTTCATTTGTGTCATTGGATAAGCTTCAATAATATTTTATTATCAGAAGAAGTTAAGTGCGAATGTCCAAAGTATAAAAACAAAACAAAACCACATATTTTAGGTTATTAGCAGAATTGAAAATAATATAACAAATAGGAACCTTGTGTAGGGCTTTTCCATTAATGGGATTTATCACAGTTATGATTGGTTTCAAATGGCCAAATACAGAGAATAGAAAACCTACATGATGACTCAAGTTCTCATGAGACCCCACCTGGGCCCCCCAGCACAAGGACATGGACCTGTTAGAACAAGTCCAGAGGAGAGTCACGAGGATGATCAGAGGGCTGGAGCACTTCTCCTACCGACTGAGAGATTTGGGCTTGTTCAGACCAGAGAAGAGAAGGCTGTGGGGAGACCTTATAAGTGACCTTCCTGTACCTAAAGGGGGGCTACAGGAAAGCTGGGGAGAGACTCTTAGTTAGGGAGGATAGTGATAGGACAAGGGGAAATGGCTTTAAACTGAAAGAAGGTAGATTTGGATTAGATATAAGAAAGAAATTCTTTACTCAGAGTGTGGTGAGGCACTGGAGCAGATTGCCCAGAGCAGCTGTGGATGCCCCATCCCTGGAGGTGCTCAAGGCCAGGCTGGATGGGGCTTTGGGCAACCTAGTCTGGTGGGAGGTGTCCTACCCATGGCAGGGGGGATGGAACTGGATGGTCTTTAAGGGCCCTTCCATCCCAAACCATTCTGAGACATGATGATAAGTTACTTGGAAGTATGTCTTTGTGATGCCTTGCACATTTTTAGCAAGTAATTTTTATGGAAAAACATGTTATTTCTACTTATGTAAGTATCCTCCCAGCAGAGATTTGCTTTAATGGCAATAACAACTTCTTTCTATTCAGGTCTCCAGAACTCTTAAGGGTATTATTTTCCCACAAGACCAGTGAGTTTCATTGCCTGCTATGACATATCTGAAAATGATACCATTCTCAAAGACCATGTGTGAAGCCCTTCTCTTAAAAGAAATAATCCTTTAAGACTACTTGAAGTTACAATATTTTACTATTTTACTTATATAAAAATTTGTTCCAGGGATTTTTGTTGTACAATTTTGAGAATTTTTCAGTTGGTTTTCATTTATTTTTGTCCTACAATTTTGGATAAACTGGTGATATTTCTTCTGGACTGCCCAATACATTAGAGACCATTGCAACCAGCCTTTTTATTAAAACT
Organism: Oxyura jamaicensis; assembly: GCF_011077185.1. NCBI lineage: Eukaryota > Metazoa > Chordata > Aves > Anseriformes > Anatidae > Oxyura > Oxyura jamaicensis. The sequence continues at coordinate 52,882,650 of NC_048894.1, forward strand.
TAAAATGTGAGCATCAGGAGCTCAGAAACTCAAAAACTGCATTTCTCTCAGCTTTTCTAATTAATTACATAATAGACAGATTGAATGAGTAAAGTGTTCAAAGTGGCTGCTCTGTGTCATTATGATATTTCTTTTAGGAACTACAGGAGAAAAGTTATGTAACTACAAAATAAATAAATAAATTAAAAAAAAAAGGCAGGAAAACCACTTAAGAAACTAAAATTCTGATTTATAAATTACTTCACCAGAAGCAATAGTGACTCATACTTTCATTTATTTTACAGGAGATAAATCTGAGGTTGTTTGGCTCAGGCACAGCTCTTCCCAGGGAAAAAAAAGGCCAAAAGCCAATTCACAGAAAGACGAGTTGAATACTAAAACTCAAGATGACAATCTGACAGCCACTTGGCATCTGCTCTCACATGGCAGCCAGCTGGCTTCTCACAACAGTATATACACCAGCAACATTGTTAGGAAGAGCTTGCTGAGAAAGTCAATGCCGTATATGCATAGATGCAACACCTCCTGCACAAGCCCAGTGGGTTGGTGCTTCACAGCAGCACAGCTCTAGCACTTGCATCTTTCCTCACAACACATGCATCCCCCGATATCTATAAGGAATTAACAGATTAGTGATGAGTGCTAATCAGTAATAACCACCTGTTTTCCCAGGCTCTATCTTGCTAATATACAACAGGATATGTGTTTACTCAAGGCACAGTCAGCCATATGACTTCAAGGCCAACAAGGCCGTTGGACAAAGGCTTCAGACTGTCAGCTCTTTGGAAGTAGAATTGCTTTTGTTTGCACAGTGCCTTGCATGAGGTGAACTCTCCTACCATTGTGGTTTGTAATACCACTACAGTTATTGCTAGACTTTCTGCTGGGAGGAGGCCAAAGCTTCTATCCCTGTTCTGCTCTGGAGGCAGGTTGAAGGCCAATTGGCACATGAAGCTGTCACACTCTGTTCTGTGATGTGGACATTTCGCAGTCCTGTTCTCAGGTCCCAGTGACAATTGTGCCGAAACTGGGCTAGTGACAGTGATGTGTACTTCACTTTGCATGGAAGACATTGCTCCTGCTAGGCACAAAAATGAGAGCAGGGAGAAGTGCCTGCATCCACAAACAAAGACTGTTGCATAGAAATGGATCTGAGAAGCCTAACAGGATTTTCTGTCATTAGCTGCTGAATGTGTTTTTTCTGCATCTGCACCAGCTTTTTCAAGTGCTCTTGTTTTTTGGCTCCGAGAATCCCTCTTCCACCTCTGTTTACTGGTAGCTGTCATAGCCACACAGCCCATCATCTGAAGTATTTGTATGATCACAAATTCACTGCAGAACACTGAGAGCTTACCACTTCTGGCAATTAACTCGAAATAAATAAAAGTGGTAAGAGGAGGTTAAGTTACCCACCTGCAGAAGATGGCTTAGTGCTGAGTGCTCTCAACAGATAAGTGCATCTGAGGAAGGGCTTATTGCAATGCATTCCTTACAGTCTTTTTGTTGATACACAAAAGATTGAGGAAATGGGAAGAAAAGGAAAATGCCTCTATCTTTTGGGTCACAGTCACAGGGAAATACACAGGAATTGGGTTGTAGAAGAACACTGGTCATCTCAGAATCCGCTGCAGAAGAGTGCACTAGGAACAGGGAACAGAGAGCTGATGCCATGAATAGGAATCTTGGTCTGGCCATGGCCCAGGCTGCGTGAAACAGTGTACATGATACATTGCCCATTTGGGTTATATATATGATGCTCTAGGTTCCACCAGTATTGTAGGACGATGAGCTCTGTTTACTGAGAGTCTTGTGTTGCAAGTGAAACAGAAACAACACTGATTAATTGCAAGGTGAAAATATAGGAAAGGGCAGCACTAAATCAGATGGGAAACAAAGCTCAGGTGAAGAAGCAAATGCTGATCAGGGCCAGGAAAATGGCATGAGGAAAGGCAGAGGATTGCTAGGTGGACACAAAGTCCTGCAAAGCAAAGAAGGCAAGGGTGAGGTCTGAGAGTAGGAAGGAAGGAAAAGTGAGGTTAGACAGAGGTATGTGTCTCTGGGAAGTGAAGTCACAAAGACTGCGAACTTGGAAGAAAACAGGATACTGGGTTATAGGGATGGAGGACTGAAATATATGTGTATATGGTGAAGCAGAAAATTTGACAGTATCCTAACAGGACAGGACAGAAGTCATGGGCAAACAAAGAAAGACAGGATAAAGACAAAAGTAGTCTGAGTAGATTCAGTAAGTGCAGAAAATTCCTGGTTGTGAGCCTTCACCCTGCCTGGTGAGCGGTCTGCCTGTAGACCTATACAAGCTTTTGGCACTCTCGAAAGTGAGTGTAAAAACACCTGCTCAGAACTGGATCTAATGGTAGTAGAGCTAGGTTTAAACCACTGGACACAGTAATTCCCCGAGGAATAGTATCACAGTTGTGCAGCTTCCCACCTGCATATATCCAGTTAAATGCCTCTCTTGGGAAAAGAAAATGCATGCCATATGTTTTATAGGGGACAGCAGGGAGGCTAAATGCTGCAGTGAGCTGCAGTTACTGCAGTCCTGCATTTTATCTTTCCCATGGTATATTGCAGTGATTCTTTTCTCCAGAGAGAAAAGCATAAAAAGGCCAATTAAGAACTTCTATTTTGTTATAGGTGCGGATCCTTCACCTATTCACCTCCCTCTGGGAGGCAGAAGGGAGAAGTACTGCCAGGACGTTGACTTGGGAACATCTAAGGAGCAATATAAATGACTGTGACACCGCTGAAGCGCAGCACAGAGCCTGCTCTGCACAGATCCAGAGATTGCTGTACTATGGACTTGGCGTCCGCTGAAGGGCACAGCGTGTTCGAAGGCCTCATTTACTGCACAGTTCAGGTTGGAAGAAACAAGGAAGGAAATTGTTACGTGAGCATTCCTTCTCTGTATTGTTTGCAGGATACATGGGGAGATTTTTGGCTTAATGTTTTGGTAGTTCAAAAGACAGAGCCAGCACAGTTGAGAAGGAGGGTTGGCAGCACAGAATCTGGCCACAACAAATACTGATTTCCACGCTGGCTGCCACACAGATTGCATCTTTGCTTGACCCTTCAGCGGCAGCTCGGATAGACTTGCATATCAAACCACACATCTCTCATGGCCCAGCTTAACGTTGGGGCTGTGCAGCTGGCTGACTACTCAGACTTGCACACAGGAGTTTCCTGGAAAGGGACAGCCCCAAAATGTTGTTTTTCTTATGGATGAACTTGTATGGTGGCAATGGAAATACTTACAAAGCCTGGGCCTGATTAAATGTTGTATTATAAGGAGTAGAGTTATTCTAGTAAAGCATATGACTATACTGTTGTCTTACAATATACTTTGACAGAAAGTTCAGAATGTTTTTTGGACTAGGATTAATGCAAGGAGTACCAGCATTGTTCAAATGATATTAGATTTAGAGCTTCAAAAATCAGGATAAACTATTCCTCCAGTGTCCTAATCCTATTTACATCATTAAGGGCCTACTGCATTGCAGGAAAATGCATTTCAGAGGACAACATTGTTCGAACAGAAAGAAGTGGCTTTAGTCTTTTGTATGTGAGAAAAAAGCAAAGAAAAAGATTATGGAAGCCAAATTATGACACATTCGTTTTGAATCACTTAAAGAGCTTGAGGCATGGACTCTATTTTTCAGCATTTTAAAAAATTATTTTTATGTGCTACAATGGAACTAGAAAGCAGTTGGTATAATTGATGCTGTTTTTTTCTGTACAAGGATGGTTTACTAATTACTGTTAGCAGCTCTGTGTTAATGGGTAGGGGTTTCTAGGATCCCAGAAAAAGCGTCTTGTCTTGATCCTTACAGTTATAAGCTCAAGCTGTAAACTTAATAGTAAGGATTCCTAAGAAATGTGGATCATTATATTAAATAACAGCCAAGGGCCAAAACAGTTTTGGGCCTCAATTCATTTAGCCAAACACAACTTTTTAGTTATATTTTAAAAGCAGAATCATCCCTAGGATGTTTTCAGTACTTCTGTAACATATTGGTTGCATTAACTACTGAGCTGGGGTCATGTATCTCAAATGCCTTGGTGAGTAAACATTCCCTAATTCAGCTTTTTTTCATTCTCTAATTCAGCTACCTCTTTTTTCTGTGACTTCATTGTCACATCTCACCACTTCTGGATGCATCTCTGGAAAATAAATAAATAAATAAATCTCTGTGGTATATACCAGGATTGACCTGATTCTTCTTCTTGAAACACTCTGCTTTTGGCTATTTTTTTTCTATGAGTAATCTTACATTTGCTATAAAGTGTACAGAATTATACATTGAAGGAGATGGTGTTTGCCCTGAATGTTGCACATATGATTGCCTAGTTGCTTGGAACTAAATTCAATAACCATAATTATCTTTTTCCATTTTTTAACCCTAATTCACAGAGCAGTGAAAAAACAAACTGAATGCAGGTCTGCAGAGGTTCTAAGTTACTCTCCTGAGTGCTGCACCCACCCATTCTTCCCCACCTAATCAGACTTGGAGAGGTAGACAACAGAGGGAAGTTGGGATGCCAGCTGAAAAGAACTGCAAATGGCCTTTGTTATGGGAATGGTCATTTGTTAACACCCCTACTGTCATGGACACTGAGTTTTGGTCTCAGGCAAATCCAGAAATACATGAGAAAAATAAACACATTGAACAAACAATTTCCGGTTACATATTTGAGCCCCAACGAAGGTCATTTGATTGATTCATTCATTCTCTGAAGTGGTTACCTCGTTTTCAGCAGTAGCGTCTGGATTTTGATGTGAGCAGAAGCACGATCTTTTTCCTGTGAATGTCAGTTCCTGTGACAATGAGAGCTTCTCCTTGGGCATTCAAGGTGAAAGGACAGAGTTTGGTTTTTAAAAGGTGGGAGAGGAAGGGAATGGAACAGGCTGGGTCTAATTTTCTAAAACTTCCAGCTTACACATGAATTGCCCTGTGACAGAAAGGAAGGTGACTACCCGGGAGGAGGATTTGGCACTTGCTTCAGTCCCTCAAATTCCATCTGATTTCTGTGCAAGTCTAGTTCTTGCTTGAGATTATTAACATCTGTGTACAAGTAAAGCAAAAAATTTAACCTAGACAAAGCATGATCTTACAGTAAAATGTTTGACTGAGACTCAGGAGACATGGGTTTATTTCCAGGCCCTGCTGTAGCCTGTGTGGACTTGTACAAGTCATCTAAAGCCTCTCAAGCTTGCATTCTTAATTTAGCAATGGGGAGAGTAGCATAATATTATGATATGTGATAAAGTCAATGTTTGTATGGTGACAAGGCTCTAAAAATACAAAGAAACAAAAACAGCACCACCTCCAGAGTCTAAATTTAACCTAACCACGTCACAGAAAGGCTGTGTAAATAGCAGGCTTCTTTTTTTTCTTTTTTCTTTTCTTTTTTTTTTCTTTTTTTTCTTTTTTTTCCTTTTTTTCCTTTTTTTTTCCTTTTTTTCTGGTTTTGCATCCTTGCTGTAAAGAGAGAGGGGGAAAAAAGCAAAGACTGAAATTTGTTCTATTCATTTACGTGTGAGTTATCCCAGCTTAAATTGCTCAGGGGAATGTCTCTTCGCCACAGGTCAAATTAATGTTCCCAAGGGAGCATGCCTGAGTTGCTACCAGAAGGCAGAGCACTGGTTCTAGAGTGAGAGTTATTGCTCATGAAATGTGCTGGAGGATGAAGCTGAGGCAGAGAAAAGCACTTGCATTTGAACTTCATCTTTCAAGAGGAGTTTCCAGAATATTTTGTTGTATTTATTTTGGTTTATGTGGGAAATGCTGTAAAGGAAAATGTAGCTTATCTTCCCAGGTGAGTTCAGGCCTGAATTCTGACCTGTTTCCTTGATTTCAGGTCTGGAAAGGCCAACTTGTAAGTCTATGCGATGACAACTGCTGTATTTTTATTTCCTGTCCATTTTGGTGGAATGTGTTTGTCTCAGATTTCTCTCTTGATAAGTATATGCACCATTAATGTGATCAAATCATCATGTTGGCTTTAAAGATTCACTCCCTGCCTCCACATTCCCAGAAAATTGTAGCAACCATACCTTTCAACCAAACAGGGTATCCTCCATTTGTTCTTATACCTTTTCTTTGTTCTTTTTCTGTCCTTTTATCTTTCCCAGAAAGCTCCAGGCTTGATTCACCTCTCATTTGCAGAACTGCTAGAATTGCTAGAGTATAAAAAAAATGTAATGGGTTGGTTGTACAGAGAGCTCTTTATGTTGGACATCAGGTGACAGAGAAGGCCCTCACCCACCTTCGGTTTTGATTCCACCTCCTAAATTGCTTCCCCTTTGGGGTGCTACATTATTCTTCCACTAAAATACAAGATTTTATCTGCTGCTTGTACTGCCCTGGCCCCTTCTCTCCCTTTTCACAGTCCCATGGGTGATGGCCTTCTTTTGGAGACCAAAAACCAGAGGACAGACCAAGCCTGAGACGACAGTACAATCTGTAGTTAACATGTGGGATAGCAGCAGGAGCTGGTGGGCAGGACAGACTGCAGTCTTCCTGTGAAATCCGCCTGAGGAGGGTTGCTGGCAGCAGACTAGGAGCCCTGGCTGCAGTTGAGTCGAGGGCAGCATGGGGATGGCCTCAGGGCTGGGGTTTGGGAGCAGCCTGAGGTTGCCCCACCTCAGGGGCATTGCAATCTCTGCAAAGGCCTGTGGCCAGGACTGGGACAAGCCCTAAGCAGCCTTTCAGAGCTGCCTTTGTCATCCGGACATTCAGCTTGAGACCTGCTTAATGAGGCTAAGCTAGGAATTGTTTTGACTGAGTGTCTGAGCTGGAATTCTTTGAATAAAATTGTTGTTTTTCTCTGCAGCTTGATTATTCCACTAGAGACATCTTGAGACCAATCCCATGAATATATTTTGAGCTTATTAAAAGCCTGTCTTAAAACTGGCACATACAAGCAGCAATCAATGAAAACCTGGCACTGGTACACTGAACCGCATTGTACTGAGCATAATATTGATGTTTGCTGAATATTTACAGCATTGAAGCAACAGTTCATTTAAAAGAAACAATTTGGAAAGAAGCTTACACTGAAAGCAGTAAGTAAATTATATCAAATACCATATGAGCTTTGATGCAGCATAAGTGAAGCATTAAAGCCAGCTAGTGCTGTTCTGATAAAAGATTTGTATGCCAAGTTCCACATAGAAGTTAGCAAGTTAACATAGACTTTGCTTGCTTAACATTATATATTTTTTACACAAAGAGGTGGTTTATGGAAGGCAAAATGATTCAGAAGTGTGACAAGTAAGTGTGCACAGGAGATTAACTTGTTTTTCTTGTATGAGTGGTATATTTCATCTTGTGGATGGATCCTAGTCTGTGCCTAGAATTTGGTTTGACTGTTGTGTGTCATAAAATGGGACACAAGCTGTTTTGGTAAGAAGATGAAAGAATAAATCTGAGTTCAAGAAAGCACAGCTATGTTGGTTGGAAACAATCAGTGTTTTCTCAGGAATGAAGTGCAGCCCAGATAATGGTGATGAATTTTTCCCAGCCCAGATAATGGTGATGAATTGTATGGTATTTGAAAAATACATTATTTTTCTTTGGTCAAAAAAAAAAAAAAATGTAACCAAAGTTTTTGCAACATTTTTTTTTATTACTTTACATGTATCATTTCTAGCTGAAAAAATAAACAAACAAATAAATAAACAACAACAAAAAAAACATATTATTTGAAAGTCTGATCTTAGTTTAATCTTGACTGGAAACTCACCTGAAACTGAAAGCATTGACAGTTTTACAATCAACATTTAGAAATTCCTTTTTGTGTGCATATGACAAAATGCACACTATAAACAGTAAGCAACTTATCCCCGCATACGTACCTATGATAAGGTATCAGCTTTCTCAGGTGGGGAAATGAAAGGTGTCAAGCAAAGGAGTAACTTTCCCAAGACTATAGTTAGTGGCAGCGTCAGGAATAAAGCCCAGGTATCATAACTGTCAATGTTTTGTTTTAACTGCTGTGCACAGACTCAGTCAAAGGCTAATCTCACTTTTAAGGAGTCACACTGGAAAACACTGTTTGTTTCTCTTAACTTTGCCTGGTGCTTTCTTACTATGTTTGGTGCACAAAAGGTATAGTCAATGGGTAATTTACAGTGAATCCCAAATCCCAAGCATAAGATTTGGACGTTCCCACCCTAGCTGTGCGTTCATGTGCAATGTTGTGCAAATGACTCTCAGAAACCAACCCATGCTCCAGTCTGCAAAAGCATCAGATTGAGCTATTATTTTTTCTCCATCTCAGAGGCTACATGACATTTGAACTGATTGTTTATTGGAATATTTGAGTATTTATGAATTCTATAATACATTACATTTTCAAACTGCTTCTGCTGGACTCCATTTTAAGTGGCCTGGAGAGACGGGCAGAAAAATCCCTGCCTTTGAAGCTGTCGGGTTCAGTCCATTTGCTGCTGGGTGAAATACTTCCCTGCTTCTCCTTTGTCAGACAGGAAGGACCTGGCTGTGGGAAACCAGCCTGTGCACGAGGAGCTGAGGGAGAAGAAGCTGTGCTTACTTCGCTCACCAGTCAAAAATAATTAACAACGTACAGAATTACTACGTTAGTCACCATCATGAGAATGTGCTTTGCTACCCAAACACAGACTGTGAAGCAGCTAAGTATAATGTTTAAGGGAATGCACCTGGCACTGCCATTTGATCCCAAGAGGACAGGTGAGCTAGGAACACATAGATAAATGCATAGATAGATTTATTCCTTTTGCCTTTATTCTAGGAGCCCAACTATTGACAGCAATAGCAGACTGCCTTTTTTTTTTTTTTTTTTTTTTTTTTTTTTCCCACTGCAGGAGGTGTCCATTTGGTTTCCATTTGGTTCTTACAGCTAGTAACAATTCTTAGGTGATTTTTGCTGTTATATATTTTTTTCTAGTCCTATTTGAGTACCTGGTTTTGATGAGATTAATGGCTCAGAATCTCTGAGACACTTATTTAGGATGCAGGAAGAAGGATGTATCTGCCAGATACATCTGTGCTCTGCAGTCTAAAATTGCCTCCTGTTGTGAAAGAGAAAGAGAGAAAGAAGTGGCTGGAGTACACTTCAGCTGCTAACGAGCTGCTTTGTAACCTTGCCCCTGGCATTTACTAGCTGCCATTTAAAAGGCAACTTTTACTGAGCTGTTGTTGGGCAGCATTGTGATATTTCATATTCTAAGTGGTGCCGTCAAGAACTGTATGGTTTAAGAACTCTTGTTTTTTCTTAAATGATGCTTCATCTGCAGTAAACCAATTCTGCTATCTGTTGAAGTCTGTTACAGCCATATTGGAAACCTTTCTGGTAGCAAAACTCTTTTCCAGGGAAATGAATTCATATTTTAGTTTATTTCCCCTGGAAGTGAGACACTGACAGCACAGACTCAAAATAAGCATTGTATCAGACAGGTATTGTCAAATGCTTGCTCACTTCCAGCCACATGTCATGAGTCTCTATGGAAGGCATAGAAATATGGAAGAGTTTTTCACCTACTGGTGCACAATGATTTATTGAATGGCTATTGGCTATATTTTGAGGACCTTGTGCTTCAGAGTGTCTCCTGGAATCCCATGCTCCTGAAACAAAATCTGCATGATGACAGAGCTCTGCACCAGGTAAATATACAGTGAGGACCAGCTGCACAATGCCTAATTCCTGCTAAAATCTATAATGAATGAGGATCTAAATGTTCCTACAGATCTGGGCCCAACTGGCAGAGCATGAAGAGGAAACAGCGTGTGGGAGCCTGCTCTAGCAGTGCTTGTTCATCAGCTCCCAACCAGTGTTTTTCAGACTACAAACCACAAAAACTCAGAAAATATATATATATATATTTATAATGTATATTTCACAATGCACCTGCAAAGGGCTATGAAAAAGAAGGTCAAGGGATTCTTGTCTTGACATCCATTTCCAGACTGAAAACTGCAATCAGTGCTGTGGCTGATGTGCAAGGTAGGGTTCCCTTGGCTGGCTCAGGCAGCAAAAGCAATCCAGCCTCAGTGGTATGTCACCAGAGCTGCAGTGGAAATGTATGCAGTGGATCATCAGGGTATCAGTCACTTCTACAGTACTGTACAGGATTTGCAGAGAGCTTTTCCAGCTACTGTACAGGGCTTATTCTGACAAATTGCTCCATCCATTCCTTTCCAGAGAGCAAACGTAGCTTACTAAGGCAGCACTGAACACAGAGTTTTCAGAAGAAAAAAGCCATCTGCTTACCTCTGCTTCTAGGACACCACTTAGAAGCTGTGAGTAATTTAGAACCACGTAGTGTAGTAAACAGCCTGGAATAGATATATATATATCTTTTCTCATGGTCAGGCTTTCACAGCCCTCTGTGAGAAGTAAGTTGGTTTACTCAGTTAGGTCACTATAGACATGATAGATGTCTGACAAGTCATGCAATTCTCTACATAAAATGAGTCATACTAAAATTCACAGGTGTTGCCGTCCGAGCATGTGTTCTTGGATCCGCAATCAGAGCTGCCAAAGTATTTCCAGAGGATATTGATCAAAGGTTAATAATCCAGCATACTGGACCTGCATACGTGACTATTTAAAACAATAGCAAAACAGGCTCAGCCACATTTATTTTTAATGGAGTCTGATAAATCTGATCTGGTCACAGACTTGTGCAAAACCAAAGAACTGAAACAGGATCCAAGTTATCGAAGACTCCAGATTACTGAAGAAGAGGGAAGGAAACCTGTTAACAGAGAGGGAGAAAGTTAAAACACTCCCAAGGGGAAAGATAACCAGCTTTTCAACAAACTCTACTAGCAGACAACCTGGTCCATAACATGCTAGAGCCTATTGTAATGGAGTTGATGATTTCAAGGGTTAATTAAACACCAGCCTAGTAGCAGGGCAGGTAGCTCTGTCAGTCAGGCAGAATATCCTGTCCTGACATATCCCCATGTATAGCTGGAAGTTCCAAACAGCATTTTTCCCAGAAAGAGACCAAATTTCGTAACTGTTAATTTATACTAGGCAAATGTTTTGCCATCCTCCAAAGAGTGTTTATTTATTTATTTATTATTTTATTTCATTTTTTCTTTGTTTGTTTGTTTTCAATTATATTTTGGTTTACTGCAAAAGTACCATCAAGTTGTAGCTGTGTAAGTTTACTGGGTGGATAACTACAGCCTGACAAGCTCCAGCATGTTGATCATGTAGGACAAGGAAGGGCTTAAGAGGTAGCTGGCTTACTAGCAAGGGACAAACCTTGCAAGTTTTCAGAGCACAAAACCTCTATTGTGGTCTGCAGGAGACCAAGTGATTCCAGGGAAGGTTCCAAGTAGGGTGGAAGGGGAAGAGTGGGAAACTTTCCTTTTTTGGATAAATAGAATTTCCTCTTTTACATTCGTAATACAATTGGGGTAATTGAATTGGATGGATGCTCTGTTTTCTTCCATAATGATCCAATTCCTACACTGAGATAAACTACGGGCTTTCAGCCTCATAGTTAGTCCCCTTGGAAACCAGATTATTGCCTTTTAAAATAGAGCGCTCCAATTATTCTCTAAATAGTTTCCATTTATTGTGCTTACCCACATAGCAACAAAAGATGTATTATCCACCATATCACGTACAGTTTAGCTTCATCCTTAAAGGATACTAGCAGATCTATATGAAGGACTGATGTAACAGAGTTCTTCAGCAAAACATTTTAAAAATCAGAAGCAGTGATGAGTATTAAATCTGATATTTTAGTACTCCACAGCGTAACTTCATTTTAGGCCACCTCTAAAAGATCCCATATTTGCAGTAATCACAGAATATTCCAACCACTATTCAGTCTTCTGCATGAAGGACCTCAGTGTTAAAGGATGTAGAAAGAATTCACCTGCCATCGAGACTCATATCTCCAAACTCATTTAGGTTCCTAACACCCACTAACTTCAGAGTGGCTGGGATATTTCAGTACCTGCGAGAAAATATGTCAGAGAGATTTTCAGAGATCTTCAACATGCACACAGACAGATGAATACTGCTCAAGTAGGGAATGCTTCTGTCTCAGGAGACCAGTTTTGATTTTCTATGCTCACAAGCATAATGGGTTTAAGCAGAACACAACAATGGAAAATTGCATAAGATCTTATCTCAGTTGTAATATTTCAGCATCAGGTAGCCTTACTCTTAGCAGGATTTTCTATCTGTGTATTCACCCCACTGGTGAAACAAATAATTCCTCCTGATAGTGACATTTTAGATATTAAAAAATGTTCACGCATGGTGGGGCATCTAAGTAGATATTAAAAGTATCTCAGTAGTTACTACCTATTTGGCTTGCAGGTGTATTCATTATGCTAGGCACTATAGACATACACAGAAAATGCAGCTCTTACCCCAGAGACTGACAATCCAATGTCTAAACATTTCTCTTTTGTGCTTTTCAGAACAATAACATAAATGCTAGGATGAGACGTACAATTCTGTCTTTCATGAGAAGCTTTTCAGTCTTCCAGGTAAAATGAGCTCTTGTTAGAGGTGTTTTGCCTTCCTTTGGAAGACTGCTTGGAGATGAGTGAAACACAGAAGTAGAATCAGTGTGTTCACAAGAGCATAACTCTCTGGGTTTCCTTCTTTCATTACATTATTAATTTAAATCCCTCTAGGTCTGTGTTAAGCTGCAATCTGTTATGGCTGGGCCATAGCATGGGTCTGAGCTGCAGTTTGGCAGTCCTGTCTCTTCTCTCTCTATATAGGCCATGCTCATGAGGCATTTGAGGTAATTTCAGTGATGCTGTTGCTGCACTAATCTGCTGCTGAGGAAGTTCTAGTGTGAGTAAGTGAGTGCAGGGGTGGGAAAAAGAAGAGAAGGTCTTCACTTGCTGAAGTGGAGTCCTAGAAGCTTCCTTCAGAGCCTGCTAGGTGTGTTAAGGGACAGAAGACATCAGTTGTTCCTCTCCAGCAATAGTCATATGTAGCAAGTTTCTTTCCCTTTCAGCTACTTATTTCTGGTAAGACATAATTGTACTGTTCTGAACAGCTGGCCCCCCAAAATCCTTCTACCATTCACTTTCTGTGGTGCACAAGCTTTACGGAGCTCAGTTGTCCCCTCTCCTGAAAGCGTGTGATTTGCACAGAATAGACTGCTTCCCTCCTCTCTCGTTTTCATATTCAGAGGGCGATTAACTTGTCTGACAGCCTCTCTGACCCTGCTGATCCCCATCTCTTCCAGGTGAACTGCTGGGGCTGTTGTGTTAAAGTGTCTCGCTAATTCCCATCAAAAGAGCTCAATTAGAGACATGCGGTTAAAATGGCAAATGCAGAAGTGAGAGAGAACATGTTTGTGTGTGAATATGACATTTTACATCAGAGGTCTACAAAAGACTGAGGTGATAATTGCCTGTCTAAAAAACTGGCAAACATTTTAATGCAGCCTGTGCCCTCATGGGGCACCGCCTGCCTCACTCGGTGACAGGTATTGCTCATTGATTTGTTTCAGCCATATTCCCTTGGCTCGTTTCTTACAGCCATCTGAAACTTAGCTAATATGAGAAGGAAGGGGCAGTTTATTACAGCAAGCATTATCTGCAAGGAATACCTGGGTATTCTGTTAACCAAACCTCGTACACTCATTTTGTCCTTGCGCAATTCCTAAAAACAGTTTGTGTTCTTTTTAAAAGACCGATGACTTTATTTTCCTTAGGCTGTGCTGTTTCTATTATGTTCCTCTCTAGTGTTTTTCAAGGCACTGCAGATGTCTCCAGTGTAATTGTGATACAACCAGAGGTGTTTGCTATTGAACTCTTTCCCTTTAATTACCTCTGAAAATTCATGCCTACAATTCTGAAAATGTTTTCCTCTATATCCATGTGGGAACATACCTTTTTGCCCAACAGGTAACTTCTGAGAGGTATCTCAGCTCTTTGGAGTGCATTAGATGGCACCCAGACCCAATATGTATCTTGAGACATAAAAAGCTGTCTCAAAGCTAGACCAATGCACTTTAATGATGGGGAAAGCAAAATAATTTTAAGACAGGGATGAAAATACTATGAATCCTAGGAATAACAGCTATCTTTTATTCATTAGACAAAATAATCTACCTTCTAAATCTTCACATAGGAAAGGAGTTTGGGATAGATTTTAGTAGAATTTAAGTCATTTTACTCCAGGGAAGATATTTCAGGTATTTGGTTATTATCTTTCCACTGGTTGTGGGTTTGAAGACACTGCTCTGAAGCACCAATCTTCACTTCTTCCCTAAATCCCATAGTTGTTTCTTCTTTAGGCAGAACACACACTGTTAGTGTGTGGCACATGGGTCCTATTATCCAAGTTTGCTCCTCTATCTAGCAGTCACAATAGTTTCCAAGGTTCTTGCTGTATGCTTGAATTCCTTTTTGTTTTCTCTCAGAAACAGAGCAGAGGAACTGTATGTTTCTTAGAGAGTGTACGACACAGAAGATGTCCTTGGAAGCACGGAGGGAGATTACCTTTTGTTGTATGTCTGCTGAGGATGGAAATCTTTTAAATGGATGCATGTGTTACAGTCTACAGTCACTCACGACATTCCCTGAATACCTTGCAGTGGGAAAAGAGCAAGGCAGGGATGTATAATTTTCTCATGCTCATTGGACCAGGCCTGTTAGCATGGCCACATGATGGTCAAATTCCAATTTTGATATTGAGACTGCAGAATGATGTAGGCAAGCAGATGCACATGGATAACTAAAGTTTTTTTATTTAAATACATTAAAAATTCTGACCGGCACAGATCAAAGAAAACGTCAGATACTGAAAACTGAAATGTCAAATACTGTAAACTTAGACAGATCAAAAGTATGGGCAAATTACCACCAAACTCAAATTGTTTTAGCAAGCCATTCCCCCCCTTAAAATTTGAATTTTATAAGCATCCTTTTTTGTTTTAAAAGGCTGTTTCACTTAGACATGTAAAATGGTGGGGAAAAATCTATAGAAGGCATAAAGTTTATAAACCAAAGATAAGGTTCTTTTAAACACAAAAGACTTCAGGGAAAAAAAAAAAAAAACAAAAAAAAAAAAAAAAAAATAAAGACTTTCAAATCAACTTAAAATTCAGGTTTTTTCCATCTTTCCTGTTCAACCACAGTACCATTTCCTGCAGGGAAACAGTCATCCAAGAAGTCTATGCTAGTGCAGCATCATAAAGTTTGAGATAGCTTAAAACAACGTATCTCAAGAACCGAAAATGGTTTAAGCACATCAGAATGGATCTTGATTCCAGATAATTTCTGTTTTCTTTCAGCCAGCTTGACTCAAGTTAGCTTACATTATATTGCAGGCTGTTGAATACACACTCCTTATTCGGTCAGGTGCAAATTGCTTTGGATCAGTTGATTTTGAGATCAAAAAACATTTGCTCTTCCTTTTTTTTTTTTTTTTTTTTTTTTTTAATTAGGTAATCAACCAGCCTGTTTCTTTCTTTTGCAGCATGCAAAGAATATGATTCTTTCCCAGCAGATCCCCTATTCCTACTGATTCTAATTAATTCTCCCTTTCATCTGAGAATGTCAGTTCAGTAGTTTAAGCACAGAGAGTGGCCTTCATGAAACAACTAACACATTTATTTTCCAAAGTCTAAATACTTCTTGAAGAACTACAAAAACAAAAGCCTTTCATGTCCAGTATTTTGTTTCACCTCTAGGTGAGCTGTTCCATTGACTCACATATACCTAATAGGCATTGCTTTGTCTCTTTCACTCTGTTTGCCCTCCTTGTGGTCTGATATCTGTTACATGTAAAGATTAAATAAAATGGGAATGTTTTTTATACCTCAAGTTAGAATAACGTGGGAACAGAGAACAGCACAAGAGAATGATGAATAAAGTAATACAAGCTGTTCCCAAAATCTCAGATGTAGTTGATGCCAAGGGAAAACAGTGCAACTTTGTAAGTTGTGCATTACTTTCATTGTTCAGAGGCATATTTCTTTCTAAGATTTACCCAAGTGCCTCAAATATGTGGCATGAGAAAGCTTTTTTTTCTATGAGAGTCATTTATACAGGGACATATTCATATTCATTTTGTGTGGTTGTTTTGCTCTGCAAATCCCTGTTGACTTCTGTGAGCCTCAACTTGGAAATTTATTTTCAATGTTAAAAATTTCTACCCTCAGATAAGTGGTTCTTCATGCTGTCAAGTTTAGTACCTGGTAAAGTTGTTGATAAACAGTGTAAAAATGTCTCTAATCTTATTTACCAACTTGGAAATTGTGTACAAGCAAAAAAAAAAAAAAAAAAAAAAAAAGTACAATGTTTTGAGTGGCACCTCAGTGGCACAAGTAAAGCATGTGATTTATGAGATTGCTCTGCCATGGCAAACATTGTCCATCCGGCAACTTTTCTGAAGTACATCTGAAGTCTTGGAACTGGTCCACGCTAGAGCTTTCCTGACCCAGAGCAAAAACAGCAGGTTTGAAGGGACCTCAAAGAGCAAGCTGGTCTGACCTCCAGTAAAGAAATCCCAAATTTCCAAGTGAGCACTCCAGTACTTCAGTGTGTTTTTGAGGGAAAGTTTAATTTGCTAATGCCTGACCTGGATCTTCCTACAGTTTAAGACCATTATTTTTTGCCCTACCTGAAAAGAAAATGATAATAATAAAAATGATACTCCTTCTTCTGCAATGATCTTTTATGCACTTTGAAGACAGGATGTTCCCTTTCCATTTTCTTATCTCCAAGATGAAGAGTCCTAAGTTACTCAGGCTTGTCTGCCTTTAGTCCTAAATTATATTCTTTCACTGAAGACTTTCTCCAGTTGCCACATGCTGCTTGAAGTACCTACATTGGTGCCTGCAAATTCACAAAAATATGTGAGGTAAAGACTTCAGATAGAAATAAGCCTCACCAGAGAAGTACCTGCAGCTGAATGTCGAGTTCTGAGGAGCTCCAGTCTAAGGCTGTGATTCTAGTTCACTTTGGAGAACATTTATACTTCCAGCCTTTGCTGGAGCATTTGTTTGTTCCTGTAGGTGCCCCATCTCATCCACGGGTGGCTCTTGTTCAAAAAGAGAGATCTCTCGCTGCAAGGCACTCTCGTTTCCTTCAGATTGTTGCTAGCTCTAACAATGTGATCTTTATGACTTCCTTCTTATCACAGAAATTTCAGGAAAATGTCAGAGATTCTGATTTTGTAGTCCCAAAAGAGCACTGCTATGTAGAATACCTTATTGGATACAAGGAATAAATTTCATTTTTTGAAAGTTTAAGGTGAAAGTGGTTGACCTGTAGGAAATAAGCATACTGCTTCACTTGCTGCTTTAATGAAGGTTCCCTTCCTGGAGAACCTGAAGTTCTTTATAGATTTGGCTTTATTAATATTGACTTACTTACAAAACTTACGAGGTGCCCTTACCTCTCCCACAGACATTACACTAACTGCTTTGCAGCTGCCAGGCATGAGGCGATTTTGAGTGGAAGAGGACCTGTGTGCAGGTGATACAAACTGGCACTGCTTCTTGTAGGGGCTGTGAAATTCTGCGTGTTTGGCCACCTCAGAACGCATCCCGTGTGACATTGCAAAGTGTCAGTGTGCCCTACCTCACGTTGCAAATGCATGCTGTCCCTGAAGCAACTGGAGGTCTGCAAGCATGGTAAGAGCTCACAGAGTGTGCTCTCTGTCCTGTTTTCCTGCTTGAAGAAGGGGTCCAGGACCTCTCCCCTGCCTGAGAAGTCTCCAAGTGCCATTTGCAGGGGGTGTAATTTGCTGCAGTAAGACAGACTGACCAGGTAAGTGGCTCTGCCTGCTGCTAGCCAGGACAGGTCAATGCCCTGCTGCTCTGCTGCCTGCACGGACCTGCGCTAATGGACTGCACCACTTGTGCCTAGCTGCTGATTCTGGAGGTGCGATCAATTCCCATAAATGCCTGCTGTCCAGTAGTACATTGCTACAGCAAATGAAAAATACACAGACCAGATGGAGCACCTATTATACTTCTGTTCAATACTCTGTAACAAGATTGATGATTCCTCCAGCTCCCAGCCCTGCTCCTATAGGACTCCATCGCCAATAGGATCGGGAACTGCTCCCCACTTTGATAAACACAAACCCCGCACACGTACATCCCTGTATGCCTTGCCCCCCAGCAGGGCCTCAGTGACCTTGCTGGCTGTTGCACACCCTTTGCTCGGGACAGACTTGATGTCCCCTGCGAGGGAGGAGAATTCACACAACTGCAAAGCTGTGGGCAGTAAGACTTTGCCAATGTGTTCAGGCTGGCCAGCAGACTGGAACGAACAGCGTGCTTTGCTGTGCCTGTTTGTGCATGCACTGAGCTCACCTCACTTATCTGTTAATTGCTTTGACCTTTTTGTTTACTTCCTGCTCAGGAATCTCAGAAGTTGCTGCACTAAAAATGACTTCTGGATTGCAGCATCGAGCAAACATTGACTTAACCTTTTTCGTTACTCTATGTCAATATTTCCAGTCTATTCATATGCATGTCCTATTGCACTGGATAAACCGGAATCCTGGTTGAAACTAATGCTCTTTTATTTATCTGAAGGTATTGTGCTGTGTGGGCACACAAAGTACCCACATGAATGTCTGTAATAAAAACTGTAACCCTTATCAGGCAAAGAACATGCACCCACACAGTGCCAGACCAGAGCAGCTACAAGTTAGAAAACCTTTCTGCTTCTCGCCAGCGCTCTCCTCCTCTCACTCCATAATCTGTTATAACCCAGAGCACCAGTCCCTGCCAGCAGCAATCTCTGCTTGTTCCCAGTTGCAGAAATCCAGCAAACAGGAAGCACAAGATATTTTAAGTGAGTTGTGTTTACTGCTCAGCCTTCAGCCCTGGGTTGCACAATTAGGTGGTTGCTCAAAGGGCAGCCCTAAAACTGACCATTAAGCACTTTGGGGCTGCTAACACACAGCAGTGAGCAGGGCTATCGAAATCTAAAGGTCGATAGAGTGCTCAGGCCCTTTCAGTAGCATTTTGTACATGCTATGTGAGTGCTGAGCAGAATGGAGAATGAAATCCATTTAGAAATACTTGATTTTGTATCTGATACGGCAAACTGATTATTTTAATGGTGAAACCCAGTGTCTCTCTTTATTGTGTGAGATTCTGTATTTCTGACTTATTACCTGATAGGTATTAGATTTCTCAAAGGGCTATTTTATAAAGTACTTTGGGACTCTTGCATCTAAATGAGACTTTAGAAAAACAAACTTTGATCTGACTTGTTTGATCTGAAAGTCAGATGATCTAGGTCAGATGAGCTAGATGAAGAGCTGTTTATGCATTGGCTGCCTTTTGAGTTATACTTTCCTTAAAGTATTCAAAGGTTCAGCACAGTTCAAACTAATCACAGTACTTCTTTTTCATGGATTATAATTATATTTTTCCTGTTTGTAAGTTATATGTCTCTCTCCTGTGCAACATTTGTCAAATTAGCCTTTAGAGCAGCCTTTAAATTGTGCCATTTTGTAACCATGTTTTTCTTTCTATAATTTACTTTAAAAAAGGTACTAGTATTCACTTCTCTTTTATTTTTTATTTTTTTTATTTTTTAACTTTGCAGCCCAGCAGGCATACCCCCTTCCCTAAGCCAGGGATACACATATGAGTGTGTGAGTGAGATAAAAAAAAGAGAAAAATCATTAAACAAAAAAACTTTTTTCAGACTGCCAAATATGCCATGGGGAAACCACTCTGTGGGCTGGGAGATGATTCTCCATAGAGCAAGTTCTGTTTTACTGAATGTACCTGGTGGTATAGAAATTTGGATTTGGAGAAAATCCTGGCATTACCCTCTGGTACCCTACTGAAGAACTGAACTTTCTGCTCATGTAGGCAGAAGCTAAATTTCCTTCTGTGATCAGACACCTTGTATCTGGACGGATAACAGCATACAGTATTTGCGACATGATTCATGTCCACCCACCTGCAAATTAAATAGGCCTGGCACCTTAAGTTAGTGAAAACAGTTAATTTTATTAGTTAGCATAGAATTTTATCGTTACTGTCTTTTCTTGTCAGCTCTCAGAAAAGGAATGCAACTGATCCCTCTAGATTATTATTACTTTTTTAAATTCTTCCTTCCACTTAGTCAAAAGTATTCTATTGTGTGTACTGGTTCTGCATATTGAAACAAAATGGCTTTAGGACTAAAGGCGATGAGCCAGGTCTTTGGACCTGCTTTGAGTGGAGGCTTGGTTTCAGTTTAGGCGTTCACATGGAAGCAGGGTGAACAAACTAAGCAGCATCTTAGAGCATTTTCAGAGACTTTCTGCCTGAGCAAGAATCATCTTTCTAGGGTCTGAAAATAATTCCTGTAGAGTCTCATCCAGTCAAGGAAGCATTTGGGACCCTAGAGCAAGAAAGTTTTTTGATAAGGCCTATGCAAATTGGAAATTGGAAGATGAAACTAGACACAAAAAATATGTCCTTGCTCAGACATCCAGTTGAAGAAGCCTAAATGTAGCTTCCCTTTGTTTAAAAAGTAAAACACGTGAATCAAGCCTTTTACTTAAATCTTCCAGCTTTCTCTGAGAAACGATATCCCTTTCAATGAGCTGCAGGCATTCCCACTTGACTCAGGTTAATGCATTTGGTCTCTATAGAAACAGCAGCAGATCCCACATGTAACTTGGAAAGGTCACCTCACTTTTATACAAAAGCTTGCATTGTCTCTTCCTTCTGTTCCATAAAACCACAGTAAAAGGAAGCAAAAGGAAGTGCATTGCACTCATCCAGAGTCTCAGAGCTCTTCTCCACTTGCAGACGCTGATGAAAGACCAGGCCCTTCAGTGCCTGTGCTCGCTGACCATCATGGGTCAAAAGGAAACACGAGCTTTTAAATACAAACTAAATAATGCCATTGAATTGGCAGGAAATTCAAACTGCTCTGAACTGTCTGAGAGCCAGCAAAGCTAATGAGCTGTACCATTTCCAAATGGGATCTTGGTAACACCATCTGAGAGCTTATGTACATACAGAGTTGTGCAGGTTTGCCTTAAAGCATAATTTAAAATGAGTGTAATTAAATAAGAGCAAAAATAATATGGAAACTTAAATAGATATCAAGCAAGCTTATGTCAACTTGATTTAGGGAGAAGTTTAAATTAAGCCACAATAATCCTCTCCTAAACAGAGCAGAGCTGTCTTTTATCCAAGGTTTTCTAGTGCTTTAGCTGCTCTTGGTTTAAAAAGCAATAGAAGTTAGAAGCAGCCTGCAAATCAGTTCCCAGCCTCACCATCACATCTGCTAATACGAGCAGTGAAAGTTTTGGGACATGGTGATCAGCAAGGGGCAGAGAAGAGAAGAACTGGTAATAACTTTGAAGGCAGCAAGAAGCCATCCATAAAGGTGGAGAGCCTGCTCACACACAAAAAAAATAGCATCAGAACGAAAAAAAAACTTGAATTTCCCACATGATTTGAGAGCACTTTTTAATGTGTTCAGATGTTCAATTATGCAACCTTTAGTGCTAGGAGTATTGTTCTTTGGGGAAGAAATGTAGGTGAGAGAGCTCTGCTCTACATGCAGAGCCATTTCACAAACAAGTGCTCTGCAAGCAAGTGGTGATCAGGCAGGAAGGTAACTCCAGGCCACGGCCACGGCCAGGCAGTCCTAGGGCAGCACAGGCAGCCTAACGCTGTTAGGCCGTTCATTTCTTTTTGAGGTTTCTGGATTACAGGATTCATGCAAATACTTTCCATATTCTTTCACTCTGCCTTCCTTACCCAGTTGCCTTCTGTACTGTGGCATGCAGGGCTAAAATAGAGATTTGGTGTTTGTATGTGCATTAATTGAATGCATCAGGTATGTAGCTGATGCTAAGTTCCCCTTAAGATAGTCCCATAAAACAGGACTTCTGTTTTATATATATTAAAAATAATAAAAAGATTAGCTCTGTATTTGATAACAAATCAGACCTTTCCTGTGCAAAATTTTGGTAACTGTATGCTAACAGCAAGTCGCTGGGTTTTATTACACGCCCAGAAGAACGAGGGGTTGCCTGAAGACACCACCACCCTTGGGACTGGGGCACACAGCAAGTGGCTCCTGGTGATGCACATCTTCAGCTCCTGTTAAGTTACCTGCCACCTTTGTAGCTTGGGCTGCGCTAGTCTTGCTTTGCATTTCTACCCAATCTTCTCATAAAAGGATGCTTCTGGAGTCTCGCCAGCCAAATCCTTTCAAAAGGAATTTGCTTAGAAGTCTATAGTTATCATGTAAATTCATGTATAATTTAGCTCAAACCTGTTTATGTCTTAATGAAGCTTGTTCATATGAAAGTGGTAAACGTCACAGAGTCTCAACTTTCTGGGGCAAAGCGCAGGCTCCCTCCCTGCTACAAGGAGAGAAACAAATCAAATCAAGACTCCATCTCCATTAAGAGATGGTGTCCAGTTGAAAGCCTGTATGGTACCAGCTCAAAGGGCTCCCAAGCTCAGATGGGACCTTTAGGTGCCACTGTAGCACATACTACTGTAAATCAAAGCCATACAGAAATGCTTCAGAATCAGAGTTCATAAAGAGGTATTCTCTAAAGCCAGATTTCATGCAGTTTCCATTAATTTTCACCAGAACTGAGTACGCAACTCTAAGGGCTTTTCGTTTGTTTGTTTGTTTGTTTTCAGTAGTAGACACTACAGGGCAAGAGTTATGGCAGCATCTTGATGAAGCTATATGGATAACAGAATGAAAATTTTCAGTCCAGTATTTCACAGGTTAGGACTGAAGTATATCATGCACTTACAAGAAACATTAGCCTGAGCCAGAAAGGGAATCAGCCCCATCTTTTTTCAATTGGTGCTCTTCTAAAAGAAGCATGAGAAATACTTTAGAAGGTACAACGCTATTCCTCATTTATCTTCACCATCACAATAAAATTCATGTCTTTATACTGAATTAAGCTCCTTCCTTGTTGAACACTCTCCATTTTTTCCCTAATAATAATAAAAAAAGATGCATGCTTTATTGCTGCCACTCCAGCTCTGCCCAAGTAAATAAACACGTCATGCATCATCTACTGACATCTCCATGTTGTCAGTTCATTTTCTGCTCCTCTAGAGCTGATGCTCTTGAAGACACAATTTCTTTGCCCCAGATATTGGTAGGCTGGAAGTAATCAGTCATTGCATAACAGAAATCCAGCTCTGCTCCAAGCAGTATGTTCCAAGTCAGAAAGATTTTATTTCTCTTCAAGGAGCTCTGCTTGCACAGCGGAAAGCAAATAGCTACTCTTGTCTGCTGAAGACTTAGCAGGAGAGGGGAAAGGATCAATGCCAGCTCTGTCTGCAAGATATTAGTGTATTCAGAGTGCCTGCAATAAATTTCTAACCTTATTCAGCTTCCCTGGGGACTCACAAGTATTCAGAAATATCAGCACCCTTATCCCAAAGCTCCACTATGCAAACCAAAATGAATGAGATGTTGGCAGACCAGTGATAGGTAAATCTTAACATTCCCTTTTATTAGCCAAATTGACCACCTCTCTCTGAGGCATAGCTTCAGTTACAGGAATGCCTGATTTAAATGAGAGCTAAAATTTCCAGTTCATTCTGTTTTTATTTAAAATTGATACCCACGGAAGTGTGTGATGATGGTGGCAGGTTTTAACCTAGCCTATGCTGAACACCAAGTTTCTTGTGAGCACAGCACTGATACAGCTGTGGAGTTCCTGACTGTGTTCTCCTTCTCATTTTTAGCAAAGGGTTGTTGTTTCTGTGGGCATGCCAGGACCTGGTGCTTTGGTGGTGCCCTAGTTGGTTCTGAAATGGGCTGGTGCAGGTCTCAGAAGTGGTGTCATGCTGCCAGGTACTGCGAACAAGAAACCTTCAATGGCTGGGGTCTGAATCCTTACTTTACTCTTTGTACTAACCTCCATCAGTGTTTTTTTTTTGCATGATCATTTGTAAATAACAAGTGCTTTTTAAAGCTTTCAGGATGCAAGTTGCTACACTAGAACTTGCCAAAGCTAAAATGGATATACACTGGAATTTAAATATTTTAGAACTTGGAAATTATGTATGTATTAGAAATTTCAAAACATACATTGCTGGCTAGGTTATTGCTCTTTTATTAACATATAAGGGAGGGGAACCACAAAGAGCTCCAACAGGCCTTTTAAGGCAGTAGTCCATGAAAGAAAATCTTAAACTTCAAGCAATTTCCCTGGATATCCACATGCTTACAAGCAAGTATCCACTTGAGTCTGGGCCTGACTTGCTGAACTATGATAACTGTTGCAGTATGGGTGGGATGTGCTGGTGCTTGGCACTGCCATAGTCAGCAGGAAGCTTCTCCTCAAAAAGCTGCTCCCGCCTCCAGCTATTGGCATGAGAAAGCCAGTCGTTCAGCTGCCTCAACTCAAGCTCCACATCTCTGTGTGGAAGTGTCTGTTACCCAAAAGGAGTAAACACTGGGAGCAGCTGCCCAGGATGAAATAGTAATGTACAGCTGGCCCCAAAGGAGCTGCAGAGATCGGGGGCATAGGAAGGCAGAAGCAGGGAACTGTGAGCTTCATAGGAGCAAAATCTGCACTGATGCCACTGGGGCATATTTATAACTTATTATAAAACATATGCACTATAAAATTGATAAAATATAGATGGGTAGATAGATAACTCCACCCTTAATTTCTCTCTTAACAATGTTTTGTGCTTTGTCTCGCAGTCAAAGGAGCCCAGCTGCACTTGCAAATTAGTGTTAATTTTGCAATGCAGCTGTCATATGCAATGGGTCAGAGTACTGAAAGGATTTTTAATAAAAATTGAAATGAATCAAATCATAGTCTCACAAGTAGGTTTTCTACGAGAAGAACAAAATACTAATAACTCCTTTGTATTCCTCGGGGAATTCAGCATTCCAGTATCATGTCAGTCATCTTATTTGCATTTTGTTAAATTCTGTGAATTATTCAGCATTCAATTGTGGATCCTTCAGAGTCAGTGCAGTGTACACTGTGAATGCATATTACTAATGGCAAAGCAATCAGTATTCTGCATTCATAACATGGAAGGAATTAACTGATTTTATGTGCTTATGACATTCAAAGTAAAATACCTGAAAGATATTAGTGTAGATAACATCGCTGTATGCATACATAATAGCACACATCCAAACAATAAGAATTACAGTGGAAAATACACACTGTTAGCATCAGTGTACGTCTTGATCTGTAACAAACTAGATGAAGTTTAATAACAATTGTGTTCCTTTTAATAGAGTCTCATTAAAGAATATTTTTTTCTACAGCCTTTTGTGTCTCATCCCTAGGCAGAGATCCTGCACACACTTTGATATGTGCTTGACTTCCAGTATCCAAGAAATCCCAGAGGAGTCAGAGTGACTATTCATAGACTTAAACGCAAGGACATGCTTAAGTGTCTGCCTGACAGAGGACTTAGACTCTCTCCGTGCAAAGAGCTCATAATAACCCTCTGAAACAGCCCAAAACCTTGGAGTATTACAGAAATGTGCCCTAAGAATGGAAAGGCTATAAAGCTAAATTTGGTCTTAGTATGTGCAAGCCCTTCAGAAATGAATGGTGACATTGATGTTCACCAAGGAAGAGAGGATTTCAGTCACTGACTCCCGTGGCAGCAAAATACATTTTTGTCAGTTCTCTTTGTGCATGCAAGTCCAGAATAAACGTAATTTTTATTTTTATTTTTTATTTTTAATATTATCTAGATAAGATACTTTCAGAACGAATCCGCCAGTTTTCCACATTGTAGAATTCCCTGGATGCTTCTTGGTTTTGTTCCTGTATAATCAGATTAATATTTGAAGTTCCATCCATCACAATTGATTTGCCCTGCAATGCATTAAATTGGTGTGACGTGTAATCTTCTAATGTCTTCTGATGCTTCTTTCCCCAGCACAGCTTCAATCATTAAATCGGTGTCTTGATGTGAAGATGTTAGACAAAGTAACACTTAGTGTAGTTGCTAGTAGTAGGCAAATGAGGAGCAAATCCTAAAATATAAATTGACAAATGAGATGTACCTTTAACCTGTGTCAGAAATATTGCTGCAGTCTGCTAAACCTCTCAGTTTTTTGTACTTTTGTTTCTCCTTGCTCCCCTGTGCAGAAACCTACCATCTATGCAAAAGTTACTATCTTGTTAGCATCACAGGGGTCTTAACATTCACTATCGGACATTGATTGATTTTCATTATCGATATTTTATTGGAAAATAAGCTAAACACTTTAAAAAAATGCCAGCATCAGGTGAGTGATGTCAATGGGAAACTAAGTGACGGATCTGAAATCTACTGTTTAATTGTGTGTCATGCCCCAATGGTAGTCAGATTGGTTGCAATAGCAGCATAATGATTCATGAAACAACAAGCAATAAAGGTGTGAAAGCCTTACTTTAACTTCAGTTTATGAGTTTCATTCTAGTTGAGTGGAACAGAGTAGTGAACCTCAGTAGAACTACCTATTTTTTTGATGGCTGTTTATCTATGGCACTATAAACCATAATTGTTTACACCCAATATTGTTTAAATAAGAAGTAGCAGTTTTTATGCTTGTTGAGCGGGAAAAACAGCAGAATTGATCTACATTATTGTGCTAACAAAGGGTCTGGGTTGCCTTTTAGTAAGATTCATAATACTGATGCACAAAGCATGGCTCTTCTCAAGCAGAGAAGAGATCCTTGCATGATACCATCAGGTGTAAACAAAATAAGTCCTAGGGAATATTATCTTCTTCTGCCAGAATAGACACTGGAACTCATTGCCATAGCACATTGTAGAAGTCAGGAATTTAGGATAATTAAAATCTGAACAGGTGCATGGCTTAGCTAAACATCCATTGGAGCCATAAGTAATGATAGCAAGTTGGGCTTTACCATTCCATCTTCAGCATCTGAAATGGCATTTTAGTTTTAAAGTTGAAATGGGACAAGTGCAATTATTTTGTGATTTTCTCCAACATCTAGAACTGGCTGGACTGGGAGGCAGCTACAGGCTGACTAGGACACAGCTGGACTTGCTGTGAAAAATGACTGCCAACCATTTCCTTGTGTTTTATAAATTGTCTCCTTTCATTGACCCACTGCCCAGTCTGCTGTTTTCAGAGTAGGCTCTTGTTATGATTTAAAAAGAAACTTGATTCAGAATATTCTGAACTGGATGTTATGTGAGCGCTGCTAACAGAGGCAGCCAGAAGCAGCAGAAATCTATAGGTTCTGATTTAGGAACTTCTGGACCTTCTAGGGACAATATCCAGGATCGGCAAGGAATACCCTAAGAAACTCAAGGGTGCCTGCTGGTTCCAGGCAAGGATAAAATAAGGAGAACCTCAAGGGTGTGGTCTGGAGGAAGCTCTAGCAGCTTCCAACAAGCATGGTCCCAGTGCCCGGGGTCTTTGTTGCAGCTGCCGCTTGATTAGGGAAGGTCAAACAGCCTCTTAGGTGGT
The DNA here is from genome assembly GCF_011077185.1 of Oxyura jamaicensis. NCBI lineage: Eukaryota > Metazoa > Chordata > Aves > Anseriformes > Anatidae > Oxyura > Oxyura jamaicensis. Next base: position 52,910,081 of record NC_048894.1, read on the forward strand.
GCCCAGGAACGGTGTACATGAGAGTACAGCCAGTAGGTACAGCGCTTAGTGGGGTGCAAAGGTGAGGGCCTCAAGTGAATGTATACCATTGCAACAGTCTCAGATGCAGGGGTGATACACACAGAGAAAATTTTCTGGCAGCCATCATTGCCGGGGTAGAGGTTTCAGTGCAGACAGAGCTTCAAAGGGTAGATACAGCCCTCCAAGCCCCAGACTGCAGGAATTGCATGGGGCTACTCTGATACTAGGAGAGATGGCCCTCTGCCCGTTAGGAGGTTGTTCTGCACAGTGGAGGAGTTATGGGATGAAGTGAGCAGGCTGCATAGCATCAGAAAACCTTGGGGAAAAAAAAAAAAAAAAAAGTTTGCTGCCTTTCTGGGAACCTGGATCTGAGATGTTGTGGAGGGACTCCTTGCTGAAGTTCATCCAACTGTTACCCTGCCGTTCTTCCAGGTGGGTGCAAGTGATGCTAGTGGAGAAAACCTGGACAATATCAAAAGTGAGTACGGAGCTCTGGGGGCAGTGGTCAAGGGCATGGAGGCCCAGCTGGTGTTCTCCTCAATCCCCTCAGTTAAGGAAAAGGGATTGCTTGTTTGCTTTAGGGTTAGTAAGGATACAAGGATTTAATCGACAAGGTCTTAGAAATGCTGACTGGGATTTTTTCCTTATTTTAAATGGCTCTGGTTGTCTTTCCGTGTTTGATGCAGCAGACAGTTTAAATGACTGCATTGCTGCTGGAAAGCAACTTCTGTTTAACAATATTTAATTAAAGCTATTTGTTTTTTAGGGATATCTGGTAAAGCAATCGCACCACTTTGTTCAAGAATACCATCTGAATCAGGTTAAAAAGTTCATCTGGAAGTGACATAACCATAAAAGATATCCCATTAAAGCAGCATATCCTTACTTCTGCTTTTATGCTATGGCTGGGCATTGTTCATGGCTTTCCCAGCATTTTTTTTTTTAATTTTTTTATTTTGGCAGAAATCCTGTGCAATTATAACCCAGCTAGAGACTATCTGTTTAACCTGTCACTGTAACACACTGCTAAAGCACTTTGAGCTGGCAAATCAGGTGAGTCATGCGGAAATCTCCATCCAGTTATGGTCCTTTCACTTTAAAAGAGCAAATGTTTTTTCAGTATAAATATTCCTACGTGTCCCCTAAATAAGTAGGTTTCATTACAATGACAACAGTTGTCTCTAATTTCTGGTTAATATTTTTATTCCCATCATAATTGTCCAGAAACTCCATTGCTTCCCAAAAATGAGAGCAAGCACTTTGAAGAAATCTTTCGATTTTATTTGTGATGAAAGTGTACCAACTGCAAGGTCTTACAGCAGTGTTAAAATATTAAATAATCAATTTGTTTCTATACAAGTTGTGAGTTTTGTAACCTATATACTTAGGGATGACAAATATCTCTTTTTCTCACACATGTAAAACACCACATCTAACTAAAGAAGAAATGAAAGGGTCTGATTCTTCATCTAAGTCCTAAGGGTGTGTTTGCTGCTGAGTTCAATAAGGGCAGCTCTAGACTCTTTACTGGTTTCTTAGATATTGCTAATCTATATTTAAAACCTGTTTTATTTAAACTTGAAAATTAATTTGCTTTAACATCTGTGTAAAATAGATTAGAATTAATGAAGTCTGACCCCCTTATGAGTTAGCATGAGTGAAATAATTACTCTTCACCAGCACAGAATATATTGTAGTGGACTTATGGGCTACAGTTAACAATAAGAAGCCAAAGGAAGTTCAGGAAATTCCAGAAGTCTTGAACTGCATTAGAAAAGGTAGGCTTGTAGTTTCTTTCTTGAAAACTGAACTTGCATGTGCTAGACTTATTTTGTCACTGCTAATAATAATTATGGAAAATTGCCTGCATAAATTGAATATAGAAGTCTGCTAATTTGGAACTTGAAACTGATTACAGGGAAATTAGTTCCTAAGGATGTGATAAGGATGGTACTCTTTGGAATAACACTAATTCAGGTAACATCACCTGGTCTAAATTCAAAGTGAAAGAAAGCCTTCCCAAATCCTTTCAGCACCTCTAGGAAGCTACCCATTGGCTACAACAGCATCTAACAATCCCAGTTGTGTTCAAAGCCCAAAGCCTTATTTGGCCTCAGCTGAAAAAGGATCCAGCTAAAAGAGACACAAGGTATTATTTTGGCCATGGATACAGGAAGTTTAATTAACTGAAAGCATCTAAAAGGAAAATTCAGCAGTAGATTTTTTTATCAGGATAAATACAATTTCCTAAGGCTTACATGAAGTTCTAGTTCTTCAAAGAATAACACTCTCATTCAATGCTAATGAATTGTCTTGTACAGTTGTTTTCCAGAAATTGGGCTTCTACCGATGCCCATTGAACCTGCTGGCCTCTGCCGTAGGAAGGTCTGCATTGATATCTTGCAGCTTTCCCATGGCTCTATTACAGCTCATTCTGTTTAATCCCTCAGGACAATTTAGGAGACCTTAACTGGAAAGATCCCCTACTGCTATTGTATTGCTTTTCATCTCAGAATGCTTGCTAGCAGGAAAAAAATAAGATATGTGGCTGCCTTATTTGATGTGTACAGTAGCCTAATCCATGCTTGTCTGGATGTCTGTGCTGTTGTGTTACTTTAGAGTAAGGAGCTTGTGGAAATGAGAGGTCACAGATAGGAAATGGTGCCAGTCAGACCTAGAGTATACAGATAGTCTGCTGTGCAGTGAGTCCTGTTTCCTCCTGGTGGAGTTAATTCTGGCCAGTGTCAAAATGTAAAGGTGCGTTATCGCCCTCAGATGAGGGGTAATAACTGAGAAGACTCCATATGTGTGCTGGTGAAACAGCATGCAGAATCAGACTTTTTTTGTTTGTTCTTTTCTGGAGAGCAACTCTACAAAGGCAGTGTGAGGGCTGAGGAACAGGCTGGCCTTTTCCTAGACCATCTACTGGGAAGATATTATTATTATTATTATTATTATTTTTTAACCCTTTTCTTCCCCCCTTTGCACCTGCAGTCTCTGCTCAGCCTTTGAGGGTTGGCCATACACAGCTGTGTATCATGAATCCTGACCTTTGCTCACAGCTCCTGTACCAGCCTGGCAGCAAGGACTGGGATGCTCTCACAAGCCACCTAGCATGCAGACTGCTGCCTAATCTGTGGTGGAAGCAAAAGGAAAACACAATTTTAGGGCTCATGGGAAAGATGGTGAGGAAACAAAAAATCACTTTGCAGATAGGTTACAGCTGTTGATGTTAAGTTGTTAACCAGGGTACAACCAGGCCTCCCAGCAGACCCCGGCAACTGGAACTACCTCCTTCCAGTGCCAGGCAAGACCTAAACTTTTACCCTCTGCCAGTGCTGCAGTACTTCATGAGCATGAAAGTGATTGTAGTGTGTCACTGCTTCATGTGAGAAAATGCTGGAAAGCTGGCATCTCCTCCTGCAGCAGGTAATGCTATCTGCTCCTTCAATTCTTTTCCACCCACGTGCTGGCCCTGACCAAAGCCTGGCAGATTGTGTGGCTCGGTGAGGCTATAACAAAAGGTGGTGGAACTGAAAGCAGGCTGCTTCCAGCTACTGTGGCTTTGTTCGAATGGACTCAGATCTATCGTTATCTTTGAGGTCCACACAGCATCAGCAGCAGACCAGCCTGCAGCTGGTAAAGCCCATAACCATTTGCTAAAAGCAGGGGTGAGACTGAGGGGCTTCTGATTCCACAATACTTGCTTCTCCTGACAGTTTCTTTGCACTCAGCCTTGGCAAAGTCTCTCTTAAAAGCTCTTGTGCTCTGGGGAGGTGAAGCAGGGAAGTGAAAGAACAAATGCCTGCAGTGCTAGAAAGTGCTGAAGTTTACCTCAAAAAATTGGTTCGGTTGTCCTAAAGAGAAGGCAAAGGGGAAATCTCCTTGCTAGACACCAATGCCTAATGTGAGGGTGTAAAAAAGACAGAGCCAGACTTCTCCTGAAGGTGCAGAGTGACAGGAGAGGCAATGGACAAGTTGCAACAAAGGGGAATCAAAATCAGATAAAAGTGTATCAGCCTGAGGGTGATCACACACTGGCACAGGTGCCCAGAGATATGCTCACCCACTGTGGGACAGTGACAGAGGACATGGTCAATGGCACCCTTTACCTCAGCCAATCCCTCCCAGCCTAAATTTCTCTCTGGAGTCTAATGCTTGACCACTGCTACATGGGTATCTGGGCGTACATCTGGTGCTCAGCAGCGTACCTCTTCTGTTACTGAACTTACTGAGTACGACCCTGATTTCTAATTCTAGTTAGCGCAATAGAGGAGTGAAGTACTGTCAAACAGGCTCCTCTGAAGTTTCTAGTAACGTGGCATGTTGATGTGTATGTATAGCAACATCTGGAGATTCAAAGCCCTTTTTTTAACCTGGTTTAAAGGATAGGTATGCCTTGATCCTGATCCGTATCCCCCATATTCGGGGTGCAGTGTTCACTCCTGCACAGCATTCACTCAGTGCACAGGAGTTATTTTCCACCTCCGGAGTCAAACAATGGCATAAATTCCTTTATCACAACCAGAGTAATTAAGAAAAGGAATTAAGAAAACAGATGGTGGGAACCAGTCAGTTGTATCCCTGATGCTGAAATTCAATGGATCATCAAAATGCTGCTGAAAAGTATCATGTTTAAAATGCATCCTTAAGGTGTGGAAAGCTGTTTTGTCACTCTTGATAGAATCTGAGCACAACGGGCTGTTATTGAAGGAGGGAGTCTGGCCTCAAAATGTTGGCCCATGTTAACCCACCTCTGAGCTGGAAGGATGCATTTCTCCAGCTGAAGAGTCACATGCAGGCTCAGGACTGAAGGGGGCTTGGGTGGTAGGTGGTACACACAGAACCCTAAGGGCTGGTCCCAATGTGACAGTGACTCTAGCTACATTGCACTGAAACTTGTTATTTGTGTTTTCTCCTATCCTGAAATTATTCAAAACTTGTTCTGCCAAAACAGATATGCATTATACATGAAACACAGTTGAAAGCACTTTCTTTTTAATTCTCAGGAAGCTTGTTAGTGCCAAAACATAAACTGCTTAAGAACGCGGAGGGAAATGCGGGTAAGCAATATTTGGCAAGATCCACATGTTCCATTTGTTTGTGCAACAATCGCTACTGCTGATTTACAGCTTCAGAGGCAGCTGTGTAAATACAGGGCTGTGATGGCTGGGGAAGCCAAGAGACATGCTGTGGGAAAAATAATAGATAAAACCAGGCACGTTCTGGATGCCACAGGGTGAGGCAGAGCTGAGCTATGCCACGGAAATCTTGTTGTGCGTCTAACATACCTCGAGCATGTTTTTTGTAGAATATATTTCCTGTTATTGTTGGGGTGGTTGTTTGTTTTATAAGGGCCTGAAGTTAAAGATTCATTATGAAGGAGGCTCAATTCCTGAAAATGTTTAGGAAATTCTCTGACGCAGGCAGCCAAACTCTGCCTTGCTGACCCCTGTGCTCCTTTGCACGAGGGCCAGGAAGCCTTGAAAAGATCAGCTTGCGCTGTTTGCCAGCTTCTTATAAATGGATATTACTCTTTTGCATTGTGGAGCAGTCCTAGGAACTGCAAAAGAATGTATTAGCAAGTGCTGGGATTGCTGCCCCTGGTCCCTGCAGGAGCTGACCTCCCCAGATAAGGCCGGCACATGTGTTTTTCCTACAAGGCTGATGCCTGCAGCCTTGCGAGGCCTTTGCTGCTTAAGTCAGTTAGGCGTTGGCAGGCTTTCTAATTTATTTTTGCTACTGATAAACCAGAAAAGAGGTTGTACTTATAAAGGGGTGAAACGGATTAGAAATCTTTATCTACTGGATTTATAAAAAAATGAGAATACTTGTATATAAAGCTTATTGCTTTGTGAGTAAGGCCAGAATTAAGCAATATTATTAAGCAACAATATTAAGCAATATTGTGACATAGCTCACAGGTAAATGACGTATCTGAACAAGTGCTCCTAAATCTCAGCTCATGATACACCATCTCTATCTTTTTGACCAGTACATTACCTTCCTATTTCTTTCTTGAAGACATACATTATGAATTCTCTGTGCGTGTATTGATTTAGCTTATAATTGAATATGACTTCCCCTTGCTGACCAGGTCAGATAATGGCTCTGTCAATTGCGTTTTCTAAATTAGTCTATAGTAACTCCTACAATATAACTCCATGCTAGGATTCTCTTGTTTATGATGCATCTCCTACATTTCATCACAAAATGCTCCTTTGTCCTTCCTCACCTTAATCTACTGGTCAAATAGGCATGCTGAATGTCATTTAACTTGGTGTCCAAAAGCTGAGCAAGCATGTTTTAAATAGGCTGCAAACTACAGAAACATTTGGTTTCTCTCATGAAATCTTCCATTTTCTTTACTTATCTCTGGTTTTGGAATAGTTGACTGAAATATATGCAGAAAATCAAAGTTTGACTGCTTTTATCTTAATGGGAGAAGGTTTTATCATAGAAGAAAAAAATCTTCCTTATGTTAAGGAAAATTAAATACAATACTTGGAACAACTTACAGTCATTTTTCAAGAAAGTCTTTGAAAAAAAAGTTGTTGATACCCAATGTAGTGAAGGGATGTTTGCAAGGGTTGTTTGTTCATCTGCTTTTGCAAGGTATATCTAAATGGTGCTACTTCCCTTAGCAGCAGCATGCTGTCATTCCTGCTTTCCAATGCTCCACAGAAATTGTGATTATTTTTTTCTACGCTTGGACTAACTTTTTTACTTAAATTAGCCATAAATCATAAAATATTGTGAGATGATTTCACACGTTCATCAGCTGATGGAATTAAGCTTATTCAGACTTCATCCCTGTAGAACAGAGCTGTATTTGGATTATAGGGATGACCCCTTCAAGTATGGTTATGTTCTTTTATTCCCTTTCCAGGAATGCCAGTAATCCACCACTACAGAAGTGAACCCATGCTTTAACTGATTCTTCCTGTAGATTTCCAGTAATTCAGAGCCAGATACTCGTTTCTAACTAGAACATAACAGAGTGAACGAACTTTTCTATTTTTCTTCCAAGAAGGACAGTATTGTGACATCCCTCTGGAACTGTGTTAGTTGAGATGGGACATGACATTTCTTTCTATTAAATTAAATAACAGTTTAGCTGAGCAAGCCAATCTATCAAGTGCCTCCAAAACTGTTTACTAGGCTCTGACCTTGTATTTTTGATTTTGGTGAAAGATGTGAACATTAAGGGCATGCTTCTATCTAGAGTTAATTTGGAAAATCTATTGAATTGTTGTATGACTCCATGATGACATGTAGAATAGGAGTGCTTTTTGTTAATTTGAATCCAAACAGGTAAATATAGCTGTTAGTACTATGTCCTGGCAGACAAAATAAAAGCTATTTACCCAGTCACAAAAAATGTTATGTATTTAAAGAGACAACAGCTACACTAACAAGAATTGAAGCTCTTTAGATAGAAATAGTTCACTATTCTACGGAGTCATTAATATGAAAATATCAACCATTTCAAAAATGTTTTGCTTGTATGTAAAAACATGGCTCATCCTGATTTTATAGAGGAAACTGAGGCCCATTGAAGTTCAGTATCTGTCTGATGTCAGAAAGCTGGAAAATGTCAGATCCAAAGATAACAGCTGGGTCTGGGTAGACTATCCTAATCACTGGATACTATTGTCCTAGAGCTAAAAGCCTGGAAAAAAAAAAAAAAAAAAAAAAAAAGCTGAAATGTCATTTTTCCCTTCCTGTCTTTACCCATGTCTGTGTATCAGAGTCAATGAACTGGAAGAATGTGAATGTTCCTGTACAGAGTGAATGAACTAAGTTGTCTCTTGTGCAATGGGTACATTACCCAGCTGGGTAGGATCTGGCAAAGCTTTTACAAATTCCCAGCACTGTTTCACCCAAGCAAGACCCTCTTGAGGATTACCTGTTTGAATGCTTCTTTCTTTTTCTTTTTCTTTTTCTTTTTCTTTTTCTTTTTCTTTTTCT
>NC_048894.1:52918082-53010776 GCF_011077185.1 Oxyura jamaicensis
TTTTTCTTTTTCTTTTTCTTTTTCTTTTTCTTTTTCTTTTTCTTTTTTCTCCTGTCTGGAAGAACACAAAGATTTCCTGTGTTCAGTACAATCTTGCAAGAAATTATGGCAGCTCGCACAAACAGAGGTCCCTGGTGCAACAGGAGCTGTTTCAGAAATTTAGGAGTGCCATCCCTAAGAAGAAAGGGTCTTTAACTGTTTACGGCTAGTGTGTCTTTATCAGCTGAACAGGAACCTTCGTGACCATTAGCTAGCAAAAACTGCAACAACGTGCTAAAAGGAAAGTGCAGATAAAAATCAGTGCCAGCACAATGAGACTGCTGCTGCCTCCTCATAACATTGCACATCACTCAGCTGCTTAAAAATAAATAAATAAATAAATTCCTCTTTGGTCCTGACATTTCAAAATATCTCAACTTTGTACCAAGTAATCAAGGATCTGCCTCCTGCTCAGAGGCTCCAGAGGAGGACTCAGTGAACTTTGCTTTACTTCGAGATGGCTCCCAGGCTACGAATGCACTTCTCATTCTGCAGCTGCATTTCACATTGACATGAAACAGAGATGGTCAGACTGCCTTGTGGTGCCTGTCTGGGCCAATAACCGCTCATGGTGGTTTGTTGTTTCTCTGGCAATATTCAGAGGTGATGTGCAAAGGGAAAGAAGTTAACCGTTTGACAAGGGATAGCTTTATTTACAGAGTGCTGCCAGGCAAAAATCGGTTGAACTGTGTAAAATAATGTGCACTTGTTTTGAGAAGAGATGAAAAGCTGTGACATTGATTGGCAGTGAAAAGCCTATAAAACAACACACATCAATGAGTAATTGACTGCTTCCCTCACATGATTTTCTCCTTGCCTTGCTCCTTATGCACTTGAGCAAGCCACAAGTCATATTGATGAAACATGACAAATGTAAACAACTTGTGGAAAAGCATGAGATATGAAACAGAGCTTGGATGAGAGGGTCTTTAAAATAATAATGTTAGTAGTAGTAGTAATAATTTAGTGCCTTACCCACAGAACCGCTATCTTACACTGTACTGAGAGAGCAATTTCCTTTGCAGGAATCCAAACCAGAGAGGAATCAGGGCTATGCTGACGCTGCAGAGGAGCAGCAGCAGACCTAGCTCAGTCTCCCTGTGCCCATCTACTTTCTCTGGTCCCAGAGCTGTTTGCAGACTCACTCCACATTGCTGCCTTGGGTGGTGTTCAGTTGTTTCTGGGGATCTGGTTTGAGTTTTGAAAAAGTGATTTTTTTTAATTTTCTTTTTTGGTCTTTCTTCTGCTGGCTTGGTTGCTTTTAATTACTTTTCCAGCATGCAAGTATTAGCTTTTCTCCCCTTACAAGAAGGAACAGTTTTCTTAAAAACCCAGCAGGAGCCTGTGCAGTTTTTAGATAAAGCAGGTGTCTACAAAGGACCAAACCTTGCAGTTGCCCTGTGGGCTGGGAAGATTTAGCTTGTGCAGAGGGGTTAAAGGACAGCCTTGGGCAGCACAGGGAGGACCTTAGGAAAACAAAGCTGCCGTCAACACAATGTGCCCTGCGATAAGTGAAGATAACCCTCAGTCACAACAATAGGTCTGGGGACAAGGTCTTACAAAGTTTGGGCTGCTCAGGTTTAGGGTCTCTTCATAAACACCTCCACAGCACAAAAAGGTTGTAGTTTCTTTGTCGTTGTTCCAGACAGCTGTAATCCCAAACATCCTGCTTTCGAGTACATTCACCTTATTTTTCCTTCTATCCCTTGTAAACTAAGGGGCAGGGTATTGGAGGGAGGGAAATCTCACTGAAGTGGAAGCATCTTTGAATATTGTCTTAGCCTTTCTTTGTAATTGCTTGGGGCTTCCTCTGCTCTTGTCCCTGTCCATTTCTGCTTTTTGTTGGGGCTTGAGGCCTGCAGGTGGCACGGAGGCTGGAACAAAACAACAGTGGCAAGGACAAATTTCCAAAGATGACTTCTGGTGTCTGTTACAGCTGTAGGGTGCATGAGAAATGAGCTTGCTTCTCCTCTGTGTCTAAGGGGCTGAAGAGGATGTAATTGAACCATTTGCACAGTGTGAAGACAGAGTTCAACAGCGTGTCTCGAGGGATCATACTAAATTGATGCTGTGGAAGATAATTAAATCATTTGACAGTTTATCTCAGGAGATGCCTGAATAATCAGTGATTTTAAAAGCCTTTAGGTCATGTTTTTGTAGCCTGGTGGTATTTATGAACTGTGAGGAAGTCCTGGGGATTGGCTGCCAGGTACTGTAGCCTCTCTCTTCTGTCCAGTGGGGTAATGTCCCCTCATTAGCAATGATGAAATGCTGACCTGACCATGGGTGGTGGGTACTCTTACTTTCAAAACCCCATCCAGATTTTCAGAGAGGGTTAAAACCATCAAATGTCGTAGTGAAATCCTTGATATGACATTGATATGACATTGCCCTGCACAACTTCTCCCTTCCTTTGTCAATTATTCCTCGTGTATTTCCTTCTCTTTAAACAGATCAGTGAACATTGTCTGCCTTGTGTTACCAATTTATCCCCATAGGATGACAGGCTCTGCTAGTGGGAACACAAAACCTTATTTCTCAACAAATGGAAAGCACTTCTCTGTAGGGTTCCTGTTTGCAGGGGCAAGGCCAGTGGAAGATTCAGGGCACCATTTAATTTCTTCTTTTCTCTGTATCATCATCTCAGTACTCTTTTAATTCCTGCCCTTTTCATGCACAGATGCAAATTTCTACCTTAGGCTTCCAGACCTACATTAACATATGCCAAACTCATCACAGCGACCTGGACCCCAGGAGCCCAAAGCATCACAGGCTGCAGCAGCCTGGCGCTGTCTGCGTTTGTCTTGAACCATGATCGGGGACTTCAGAAATCTTCTTTCCTCAGAACATTTTTTTCCTAATTAATCTCTGTACACAAATAGGTGCACATAAACATACACTAAGAGAAAGACAAGCACAAATGTATATAGAATTGCCTTCATTTGAGTGCATTTTGTACATGCAGCTTACAGACTTGCATGCTGCCATGTCTTGCTCACTGAACTCACATATTACGAGACAGATTAACTCCTGAAATCTTTTTTTTTTTTACAGTCAGTTATCATCTAGTTCCTGAATAATGAAACAATACATTTATAACTCTATTTTTTTTTTACCTGTAAGAAAGAGGAATACTAGAAAAAATATGCTAATTGAATGGTTTGTTACCCTTTTGATATCTATAAGTCAATCTGTTGAAATCAATGAACCTGTGCCTCTTCAGCTCTTTCAGGATACAAGATATTAAATGTGCTATTTGAAATCCATAAAATCATTCTTTTAAACTCAGGACACAACTGCATCAACACAAAGAAGCTGTCACGCGTTGCACAACCTACTGTCACCAAAGTATTTCTCAAAACAAAATCAGTAATTATTTCCTGCCTTCATGTAATACTGTTGAACTGTGAACTTAAAATATGCCGGATTTAGCAACTCACTAATAAAACAATGTCAAGAACTCTATATTTCAAGCTCTCGATTGCACAAATGATACTGCAGTCAGAAATGCTTTGCACGCACTCTTAGTCCTGTGACTCCCATCTGTGTAAGTGTAAAGATTAGATTTGCAAAATACCTTGTTAAAAGCAAAATTTCTAAGGTTCAAGCATCAAATACGTATAAGATAGGAAATGCAAGAATTAAGTCAGCCTTGTGCAGGTTAAATTTACTATCCACACCTTTCCTGCTGATGTCTGTACATTCTAGTGCAACCTTTAAAAATACAGACAGCTACTTTTTTTTTTTTTTTTTTTTTTTTTTCTTCCTGAGAATTAATTAGTGTCCTAGAATGAAGAAGGTTAGGAGGTTGATTTAAAATAAATAAATAAATAAATCGGGGGGGAGCTCTACCAAAAAAATTTGGGAGATATGTAAGTTCATTGAAAAATAAATCTTTTCATGAACTACAGAATTAATAAAACCAATTCTCACATGGTTTCATGTCTTCCATTCCTTAGTTTCCGTTCCCTACTACTTCCCAATTAACTTCTCTGTTTGCCTAAGTAATCATCTGCACATGTTGTGCCCAGGACCATTCTGGGTCCTTACCTCTTCCCAGGCGTGCACAGTGTTAGGAATATATGTGCTATCACTGATCTGTGAAATTGGGCTGCAAATGCCCAGCAGGTTCACTCATTGTAAAGGTTTACAGGCAAACGGATGAATAGGTGGATGAAAAGGGAGTTTGGTTAACCTCAGTTTTTATTTATTTATTTATTTATATCCATAAAAGATAAATATAATAACAAGTAATTTGATCTTAATCATACAACTAATTCCTGTGATGTGAGGTAAGTCATTTAGGACAGTTTTTTTATAGTTGAAAATTTGTATTCTTAATTTTCTCAGCACCTTATTTAAGGGCACTGATGTGTGAAAGTGCTGATGGAATCAAAATCAACAAGACCGGGTAATGGTAAGTAGTCATAAAACATCAGGCCTAAAAATCTCATATTGGGTAGAACATGCTGGTGATTTACCATGATACTGTAGTGATGACCGCCAGCAATAACCCCTGGGAAAATTTGCATTGGTCCTTTTGCTAGGGTTTGCCTGGTTATGTTAACAGAGCTTGGGGCTTTATGTAAAGCAAGAAGAAAACAGACTATTAAATTGCTGTTCACTCATTTAGCTCTATCCAGACATGTACCTATCTGAATGCAAGGAAGTGATTTCCTTCGGGCATGGTATGAATGGAAGAGGGGGGAAGAACGAGGATGGATGGCCTCAGTGCCAAAATATTTATTCTGCAAATTAACAGTTCTTAAATGAAGCACATTATTCTCATATAAAACACAAATATAATAATAATATGATATATATAATATAGCATATAATAATATAATGAACAAATATAACACACCTTTTTTTCAAAAGCTTGTTCTTGTGGCCCCTATGACTGAAGACTTCCAGCCTGTGATCTATATATAACTGCAGAGCAGATTTTGAAAGGCAGCTTGGTACCTTTCATAAGTCCTTGGGCTGGGGAGAAAGGAGAGAGCAGGAAGAAGGAAGTGTGGTCTAGCAATCCACTGTGGTCCTCCAAAGAAAGAACGCTACCATTCAGTAGAGAGTGGAAGTGAAGCACAAGGGAATGTAATTATAATAAACTAAGATCTGTACCGCACGATCCTGTGACTGAAAAATATACCCTGTGATTTCTGTGTTGGAGTGCAGACTTTACCTGTTATGCTGAAGAATACAAATCCTTACCTTACCATAAACACATTTTCTTGCATCTCACTATCCATATCATGCTAAAAACATTTCCACCTTGCTTTTCTCCTATATTGTCTATTTTTCATTTTTGCTTTAACACTGGACAGAATGCAGATTTAAAAAAATAAATAAATAAAATAAATCCTGTAGTTTAGTCACTATGAAATGTCCATAAATATAAGCTTTGCCAGCAACTCCTAAGATGACAAAATATAACAGGATTACAGAATTATGGTTCTGTCCTACAGAACTGAAAAACACATTTTAGAGACAAATAGAGAAATCTTAGTTTTAAAAAATTAGACCTTATGTCATGCTGGCAAGCTCTTTAACAAAGAAAAGGATATTTATTGTTTGTTGTCTAAATGCATCAGTAACTGGCAGTAGCTCCCAATATCAAGGAGAAACTAATGCCAGCTGAAAGCTCGAGTTCAAAATATTCAGATACTGCTTAAAGATCATGATACTTCCTAACCCTTTCATTTACCACAGAGTTAATCTTGAATATTTGCATATCAAATGAGTCCCAGCTTCAAGACAGCTTCAAAATTCACTGATTCTTTTCTCTGCATCCTTCCATGGCATAGATGATAACTGGGAATATACGGATGTCTAATGACTTTGGTAAGTTTAGGCATAGTTTGGTGATCTACCTAGACAAAGAGGAGACTGGACCCATCAGTTTCCCAGCCTGCCAGCAAGGCAGCACATTTAATGAAAGCAAATTGAAAAAGAAAGTGAAAAGGCAATTTGCAGATTTCCTCTTAGCAAGCCACAAGTAGATCTTTATTGTCCCTTGTGTGAGTCATTTTGACCATTTGGGGAAACAAAACAGAGGACAAAGAAAACAGAAACAGGGATCATATGACTCAAATTCATATTGGCTCAAAGAAAGAAACAGAGGCAAAGTTCACAGACTCCACAGAATTAGAAACTCATGAGGTGGCATCATAAGCTCGCTCTTTGTCCTCCAAGGAACAGAAATAACGATGATTGAGGAAGAATGGGTGAAAGATTAGGATTATCATCAGCTTTACAATTGGTGTTGATAGTGTGGAAGAGTTACTGATTAAGAACTTTCACTATAAATTTCTATCAGATGGGGAGCATCTAGCAGCAGCATGCAGGGCCAAATAAAATGAGTCATCTATCAAACTGCAGAAATCATGTCTCCCCCTCCTTTACCATTTTTAAAGTGTTTTCTTCCTTTCCCAATTTATTTTGTTCGTGCAGAGTGACTCCCATACTCAGCTGTGGAATTTTGCTCTTTCCCCTGGGAAGAACTAGCATCAATCTAGCAGGCATTATGGTGCAGAATGACCCTACTGATGATATGTGCGCATCTCCGGTGCGTGACAGTGGAGCCTTCAAGCTGACAACTGCTGGCTCTGCACTATATGCTTTAATGCTTTCCCATGAAGGCAAAAGCAGTGGGATCCATCTGCTTCTTGTTACTTCATAATTCAGATCTGAAGGTGATGGAAGAAGGAAGAGAGTAGGCACTGAGAGTGAGACATGAGGTCCTTATTGATGGCACCTTGAAGAATCACGGTGGATACAAAGTAAATAATTTCCTTTCGTGATCACATACCAGTTCGTATTTTCTTTTTTAATTTATTTTTTACAAGTATTTTGTGTGATAGACACATAAATAATTGTGGTGCAAATAATGGACACTTGATGCATCAGCCAGCCATCACATTACCAATTGTCTGAGCTGGCAGTGCATCTACTGCAAAGTTCAAAGTATAATTCTTTCAAAGGTCAGTGGCCTAGATTTGTCTTGCCAGTTTTTCATATTGACATTCCCCTAGATAAGACAGAAGATGCTCTTGAACTTTGAAGTCCAGTGAAGGACAAGTGCCAGGCAGTGGATAATACAATGTGATATTCAGGTAATCTGTTTTGGACTTGGGGATAAGATATCCAGACTGTAGTAAGAAAGAGGTAAGACCATTTTCTGAAAGATGGTCTTGTCAACATAGTAAGCAAGTTATTTTTGCCTGAAAACAACAAATATCTTCCTAGTTGACTGGGTGATTTCCTGATATGCAGAGAGCAGTCCTTACACATATTAGTAAGGCAGACAACCATCATGATCCCAGGTGCAGTGATTTGAGTTACAGATGGAGTTCATGGAGCCATGACAGCATACGTGTAGGCCCTTATCTGAGGGCTGAATCAAAGGCCATATTAATTTGTATTTGCTTTGTTAGGGAATATAAGAAAAAATGGGGAGAGTAAACTGTTCAATGTTGAACAAATGGATGGAGAATAGACAAAGATTCCTAGCAGGATTTGTTGGAGGTATGGAGTAAGACCCCAAAGTGAGATGAAGAAAGTTAACACTCGAAGATAACACACAGCATAAATGATTCGGGGTTGTTCTTTCAGTTTCTCAGGTCTCAGGGATCCATAACAACAAACAGGAGCTTTAGTATCTCTAGGTATTTTGAAATGATTTTATTGCTTTTCATTTGTCCCTTGTAACTTTGTTTCTAATACTTTAATGGAGATTTACATGTAGCTACAATCAACATGCCCTTTCCCTTTAAAGTTTGCTGGTTTAAGAGAGATCCTGAGTGACTTTGACAACAACAAGGCATATCGATTACTCATCATACCCACGCTCACCATTCCTGGATGCACTGTGCATTGAGTCCATGCATTTACCCACCAGCCTCAAGGACACCTTACAATCCGAGGCAGTCTAATGGATACCAGCCAGTACTTCATTTACTGCTTTCTTTAGAGACAGTGACAGCCTGGTGATACTCAGTTTCATAAGCTGCTATGTTTGGAACTGCTTCGTTTCATACAGACCATCAACAAGCCAAATTCTTCTCAGTTTCACCAGCACTGGCAGCTAGCAGCAGCAACCACAGGGAGAATATGATTTTGATTTTGATTTTGTCATTGTACACAAATCCTAAATTTATCTGAGACTATTTGGCCTGGCATTCATTTCTTACCAAGCCATGAGGAACATTTTGAGAGACAGTATCATGAAGAGCCAAGTTTTGAGGATAAATCTTTAAAATACCTCTAAGGTGTTAATCAATTGTTCTCTGGCAAGGAGCTGGGACTTGGAGGGAAGTTTCAATGACTGAGTGTCTTCAGCCTGTCACAGGCTGTAAAGAGTAGCAAATCAAGTACTTGTAGATTCTGTCAATAGCCCCAGAGGACATGAATATTCAGGGATGTGATTTCAGCAGCCCAGAGTTCATGCAAACCCTCAGTGAGATCTCTGCTTTGTATTTTGTTCAGAATGTTTTGTATTTCACCCAGAATATTAATTTCAAAATCAGAAGAAAGGGAAAAGAAAATAAGTTCATGGTAAAAATGATAATGAAAACAGTTTTGAATAAAGCAACCTCATAAGAATTGTTAAGTGGAAATGTATACGGTTGGTATGACATTTTAAACTGCTTTTTTTACCCACACTTTTAAAGTGCAAAAAATTTACAAGTGCAATTTTGTCGGTGATTTTATATCTATTTCCATATGTATGTACATTGTGCATACACGCATACACACAGCTGTCAATGTCACTAAAGTATCTGAAAACCCTGTATGTGTCCCAGTACATCAGATATATGGATGATGCAATGAAACAGTTATGCATAACCAGGCAAAATGACAGTCGGCTGAATATGAGCCAGCAGTGTGCTCAGGCGGCCAAGAAGGCCAGCAGCATCCTGGCTTGCATAAGAAACAGCGTGGCCAGCAGGTCCAGGGAAGTGATTGTCCCCCTGTACTCGGCTCTGGTGAGGCCGCACCTCGAGTACTGTGTTCAGTTTTGGGCCCCTCACTACAAGAAGGACATGGAGGTGCTCGAGCGAGTCCAGAGAAGGGCTACGAAGCTGGTGAAGGGTCTGGAGAACAAGTCTTACGAGGAGCGGCTGAGGGAGCTGGGACTGTTCAGCCTGGAGAAGAGGAGGCTCAGGGGTGACCTTATCGCACTCTACAGGTACCTGAAGGGAGGCTGTAGCGAGGTGGGGGTTATAGTTGACAAAGAGTGATTATAGTTGAGACAGGAAATTTTCTTGATAGCTTTCCATTGTCCAGGTCATCACCAGGGACTGGTTTATACACTAACCTACTGAATAACTAATTTATCATTTCTGAAACCAATACTGAATCAATGATAGCAGTAATGCATAAGGGTCGTTAATAGTCCTTTTGCCATCATCATTATTTCATTTCCTTCTAAACTAACTGCTCAGATCATACAGACCAGTAGTTTAAATGTAGGTTTTGCACAAAAGTGACAGGCCTTCCCCACTGAACACAATTTGCACAAGTCAACTCAGAACAAGCGATATGCAGCTGTATCTTACAGTCAGAAAAAAATGTCAGGTAGCGTGATGTTGTGCATCAAGGCATGCAAAGGTGGAACATTGTTTTCGCTATAGATAAGGGTACTCCAGGTCTCCCTTGGGAAAGGACCTTCCATTCCTCCAGGCTGTCACGTCCAGATCCAAGAGAATTGCTGACAAAGGCCAGACTGTGGCAATTAGCACAATCGTTTACAGAGTGCCCCATTTTGATAAAAAGGAGCTCTGGTATCAGGCAGGTAAGGCCTTCTATCTTTTTCATGAAGTGAGTTTGATAATGTGTGACCTATACCATCTACATTACATCTGTACGATCCAAATTAGCAATCCTTCCTGGATATGAGTATTAGGACAGAAGGAGAAAACAAATGGTTTCTGGAGTATCAGGATTGATTTGTGGGTGACCCCAGCACAAAGGACAGGGAAAACGTCTTTGCAAGCTTCTTTAAATGCAAATAAGGACATCCTATGCCTAAATGAGATTTTTTTTTTTTTCTCTATAATTTTGAGAATTAATATTAAAAAAAAAAGCATATGGCAACTGTCATGTCTGAGCTCGAATTCTAGTTCCCTTTAGTGCTTTGAAAGGTTTTTACCAGCTCTGCACATTTTTTACTAGTAAATGACTCCTACAGCCCTGCTGTTCTGCAGCAATCCATCGGTTTCATGGGGTGTAGTGCAAATTCATGCATTTGTTCTTGTCATAAATCTACTGTGCAGTTTGCCTTCTTTCTGTGATGTTCTCCAGGAGACCTGTAAGTTCATTTCTAGGTAATCATCTACAAGCATAAAATAGCTTTGAGAGTTTGCTGAATCCACACTACAGTTTAATTGCATAATTGTTGATCAAAGTTTTTCCAAAATATATGGCCCTAACTATCTCTTTTTCCCTTAGCAGATGTAATTAATCGTCAATGCACATGTAAGCAATGCTTCCTAGAAGAGCTACCACGTATCTCTTCTGTAGTAAAGGGCTCAGGCTGACTAATGATATTCATATGGTTATCACCTCCAGTATATAGACTTCAGGAAAGATGAGTATAAAGCGCTATACTAAGGAAAGAGAAATGAAATGTGGAAATACCAATTGGGGAGTGTCTCGCAAAGAGATAGCGTGGCAGAAAATGAGATGTTGTTGGAGAGCGTTATAGGTGAAATATGAGCCAAAAATGTGATGCTAAAAATGGGAAATGGTATTCTGGGGAGTGCTAACAGAAAATGTCACACATGGGAGGTAATTCCTATGCTCTCCACCTCATGTACAGGCTGCTGTGGGAGGTATTTGCTGGCTTAGGTTACCACACTCTGAGGAGGCTGTAGGAAGAAGAGGTTCAGTTAATGGGACCTGTGAAGAGAGTTTGAAATTAAATTAGTTTAATTTAGAGCAAAGGAGATTTCAGCTGGGAAAAAGAAAAAAAAAAAAAAAGTTTCTTTTTCCTTCTTTTTCTTTTTTTCTTTTTTTTTCTTTTTCTTTTTCTTTTTCTTTTTCTTTTTCTTTTTCTTTTTCTTTTTCTTTTTCTTTTTCTTTTTCTTTTTCTTTTTCTTTTTCTCTCCTTCTCTCTCCTTCTCTTTTTCTCTTTCTTTCTCTCTCTCTCTCTTTCTCTCTTTCTTTCCCTCTTTCTTCCATTCAAGTGGAGTATATTTGGTTGGGCTGCAAATTCAAATAACGTACTAATACGAAGAGCCATGAAGTTCTTCAACAGTGTTCTAGTAGGAATAGTGATCATAAAATAATGAAGCTCACTACTTTTAAGATGGACTTTAAATCCATATAATTTTTCTCCCTCAGCGTTCCATGACCTTTATGAAGAGCAAAAAAGGAAAGCATTACTTATTCATTCCAAAATGTTAAAGGCTTACCAGAGCAGGAGGACAGTAAGCACTCTTCAGTCTTTTATTTTGAATTGTATCAGTCTGAACTGGAGAACTAATTTTACAAAATCCACCTATCTTTCTATTGAGATATGTATGTCTATGAACTCTCTTCTAAACTGCACCTGCAAATTCCACACACCTCTGTGGGCAGTGCTTGCCCCATAGGCAAAAAGAAAGAATATTATGTCCTTATCTAAATTCTGCGTTATGTATATTCTATTGAAATTCATATTCTACAATTCTGTTTCATGCAAAATATGTTGTCGCCAATGCAGGAAAACAATTTTTCCTAAAGCAACTGTGGATTTCAATCCCTCTAATGTCCGTGGCTGCTTCATATAGACTTGTCCATGTTTCATCAGGGGCACGAATAGTGAAATTTTATAATCAAGCAGTATTTAAGGACCTGCAGTAATAAAGTTACAGAATTACAGCATTAGCCTTCCTTCTGTCCTTTGCCCTGGACTGTCATAATGTGTGGCAGTCCCAGAGTATTCCAGCCAGATGAAACTCTAGGAGGCAGGTGCCTGCCTCCTTTATAACACATTCCAACACCTATACCGCATGTGTAGCTTTTATCATTGTCAGCCTGGTGTAAAGGAACCAAACTCCAACTGGACATCTGGGAAGTTTCTTATAAATTAAAACAAGGCCATTTCCTTCTACTAGACACTTAAGCTACTTGCTATGAGATGTATCTGAAAGTGTTGCCTCTGGCTGGCCCATGCTACAGTAATAGGTTCTACTGAAAGAGATGGTTGCATCCTGCTCCTCTGCTTCATGCTATGCTTTCCCCCTGTCTCCTTTGTGTTGTGGCTACCATTTATACATTCTCACACAAGTGAGATCAGGACGGCTGCTCCCTCTGAAAACCCAGAAAAAAAAAAAAAACGAAAAAAAAAAAAAAAAAAACCAAAAAAAAAAAAAAAAACACAAACAGAACAAAACAAAACAAACAAACAAACAAACAAAAAACAACAACCATTTCCAGTCAGATCATTTTCTTGCTCTGCCTCATGCTTGAGTGCAAGTGCCAGTGCAAAGCTGGGAGCAGCCACATCTCCTGGGGTGCCAGGGAAGGGTGAGATCACGCATTTCAGCTGTTATCTGCTCATAGATCAGCTTAAAGATGCCGTGAAAAAGCAGCCTAATCTGTCTGTCGATACACCACAGGTTATTTGGACGAACATGGCAGACTTGTTTAAGGAAGCTTGAGCTCCTTCTGGCTCATGTGCAGAATGAAAGCCCTCCTGTCTCCTTTTCAGTGAACGAGAGCTGGCAGCCCTTCTGTGGAGCCACCACGAGGCAGCTGAGCTGGGACAACTTGCTGATGTCCCAGAATGCAGCCCCAGTAGCTACCATTGCTGTGTCTCAGGAGGACACATGGTTTATGAAACATAGGTATAGAAATCTGTGTGTATAAAAATTGAACCTACAAAATACTTCAATGATTCGCCTTCCTAATTAACCTGTTCTGGTTTTAATGGCTGAATTCCTAATATGTTTTCTAGTTTGAGGGAAGGAGTATTTCTGGAGCCAAAAGGTTCTCTCTGACTCATATGATTTCCGTCCTTTTTCTCACATTTTGCTGACAGAAAAGGGAATAAAGAAAATTACAACCAGTCTGGGTTCATGAAATTATAAATAATAAATGAGGGCAGTATGTAACAGGAGATCTTATTAAATGGCAGTCTCTATCTTTTACTTTTTGTAAATATTGCCTCCTTTCTAGGAAAGAAAACAGTAGTAATGTTCCATGAGTCATTATTTTATGAAATGGCTGAGTACCTTTTTAAGCTTCAGTGAATGTTAAGTTTTGTAGGTGAATTCCGAGTTCTGCTGTAACATGTTCTCTTCCTTTTTTTCTTAAGTTGTATAGGAAGCCTTTAAACCATTATGACTAATAAGGAATTTTATAAAGAAAAGAGCTCTTGATGTGTTATTCTTTGTAGAAAGGTGTGCTGTTGTGTTTATTCTGGTATGAATGCTTGCTTTTTGGCATCTGTTGTGATCAGAGGTGAGCAGCCTGCTGTAAACTCAACTCTGGCCTCCAGGCAGCTTTGCAGATTTCTATGATGCTCATTCCTTCTCTGTGTTTCTATTACAGTAACATTGGATGTGACTTCTTCCACCTGAATGCAAGCAAAATAAGCCAGTTTTCCTCCTTTCCCCAAATGAAAGCCTCCTCAAGTAACTGAAAATGGATGCTCACTTTCAAAGAAATATCTTCAAGATGAAGACAGATTGCATGCTTGGGCTTTGAGAATTGTCACACACTTCTTGATGAGGGGATGGAAACTCCCTTTTCATGGAAATGTACGTATCTCTAAATATAATATAGGTAGCTCCAAAGTTGATTTTGAAATTTTTGTTATAATACAAAAAAGAAGAATTATATTTACATGCAATAAAATGAATTTATTGTTCTAGGGCCAAAATTTGCTCTCGCTTGCACAGGAGAGACAGATGCTGTGTTGTAACTACCTGAATGCAATGAGTAGTATTTGCGCAATGCATCTAGCAGGACAACACGCTGTATATTTTAAGAGTAAAATGCCAACCTGATCTATGTGCTCAGTCCCTTAAATTCCACCTATCCTGAATTTTGAAGTTTGTGTATGCATGCACAAATCCAAATGCAAGTGCTGAATGTTACCTCTTTTGGGATCATAACAAGAATGTGAATGTCACATCTTTATAGTCAGTAACAAAATGCCCTGTGTGATGTTTGTCCTCAGACTTGAAAGGTATCAGTCAAGATAAGCATAGACACCATCCTTTCCGTCCTACAGTTTGCTACTTATCCTTCTTCTATCTCAATTCTCATACATGGTGTGTAAAGGTTAAAATCCCGCTAAAGTGGGGATTTCCAAATGCACAAGGTTATGTAATAAGGCATAATTACCTGTAATGCCTACAGAAAATGGATGTTTGACTTGATTGGGTCACAGAAATGTTGGTCTCTAGAGGTCCTCTTGAAGCAGAACTTATTGCCAACCGGCAGCCATGGCTTTGCCTGGACAAATCCTTAGAACGTCTAAGGGCAGAGTTTCCACCACATTTCTGTATTTTCCTTAATGCTAACCCAAGCCAATGTGATGATTGCCTCTTGTTATGCTGTCTATAACTGCTGAGAAGAGTTTGGCTGCATCATCTCTGCAATTGTTCTTCAGGTAGTTTTCTTTTTGTTCCTTACAAAATCTCTCCATAAACATCAGGGAAAACTAAGAATCTCCCCCTCATTCCCCAAACTGTACTAGCTCTCTGTGCTAGAGCACTTAACACAATTGCAGTTTCTGTAAACTGGTAAAATAAAATACCTGGACTTGGAATAACTTGATGCAGTGAACTGCCTCAAGTACTGAGGAGGCTTGTGACTGATTGCTTCAGTGCCTTCCACAGCATGCTAACTTCTGAAGAAACAAATATGGGCATAACATTCCTGAACTGTATTTCTGGAAAAAACCTTTTTCCACCTGCCCTGCCACTACTTTTCTAAGGGGAAGACAAGGATTGTGTAAATTCAATTCTATACAAATAAAGGAGCTTTTGCAAAAATTTAAGTCTGGTTGAATAAGCAGGTCTAAAGGTCTGGCAGTTCAAGCCTTGGACCTATAGAATCTAAACTGCATTTATTGCAGGATCAATGCCTCAGGCAGGACCTAGCTGGAGCTCTGGCTTTCACTGTAAAGGTTTTGAGCAGATTTCATTGTCACTACAGAGCTCTAATCCTCCTGCTTTTTATTTTATGAGAAATCAGTTGTGACTTCCTTTAAAAAATCTGACAGATTGTTTTTTGTAGCTAGAGAAGCAGGCTGTCTTCTTTGCCTTGAGGTTGTGAAGACAGAATAATTTTACACTATCTAGATTACAAAAGAAAAATGAAAATTGCTTCTTCTAGCTGTTCCTTTTGTAAACCCATCTGAAGGAATATTTTCCTTTCTTTCTCAATAACACACACTCCTATATATATATTTATATATATAGTTAAAAGTTAAAATTATCTTATCCTGTCAGTTTTCTTTGTTCAGATTTCATACCTTTCATATTAACAACAAACCTTGTACAATGCTTTGTTATCATAGGGTTTTTCCTGACAAGCTGTGGCCCTATCAGGTTCAGGAAGCATTGCTTGTTATGACTCTTCTTTGCTTTTCATTTTATCTGGGAAATCACCTACATTCTGTGCAACACAAATTTTCTTTGGAAACAAGTAAAAAATGTCCAATGTAACACATTTAAATCTGTGTCAAAATGATACCTTTATTCCCTCTGGCTTTTGTAAGCATCAGAGAAACAAGAAAGGTCTGATTCAGTTTCATAGATGTAATGAAGCTAAATTAATGTAAGTACCAAGTCCTCCAAATTCATATTTGGGACTTGCATATTTATATTAGAATAAATGTGTTTATTAGGAGACCTGTACTCAGTTCACTCAAACATGTTTAATTTCCTGATCAAGGGATTTCCTCCGATATTTTACAGTCTGAATCCAAAACCCTTCAAATCATATTTCTGTTAATTTGCAGTAACAATGGTAGGATTAAACTTCCAGGCAACTGTATATTAGAATGTTTATGAATAGAGAAGATAATTAAGTAATTTATAAGCAAAAATCAGGAAAATGAAAGAATATCACTAAGATGAGAAAAAAGAATAGTTATTCCATCTTTTTTTTTTTTTTTTTTTTTTTAGATTAGACTTGTGCTTGAAAACAGAATTTAATTTTACTGGCCAAATTCCAACTACAATTTGCCTAAGTAATTGCTTCTTGCATTCTTTATTGGAAAAGCATTCCTGAGTTTCCAGTTCTACCTAATTTACTGTTACAGCATCTTTAATTTGGTATGAACCAGGAACATTCATCACCGAGAGGTGACAGATCTTTGAAGGTAGATTATGACACACCTACATATACTAAGTAGCTTACACCTATAGCTTGCAATATCACCTATAGCTTGCAATGTGATATCAGTTATTGCTTCTCAGTAGCCAGCATACCTAGCAAAGTAATACTCCCCTCCTATGACTAGTTTTGGTCAGTTATGTGAAAATCATCCTAAGCAAATTCCTCCTTTCTGTGCCCTGTATGTGCATGTAAATGAGAGACATGTTAAACCCTTCATTTCTACATCAGGAGCAGCAGTGAATCACCAGAGCCAGTCAGGTTATCCAGAACCCTCCAGTCTCTTTGTCCAGTGCTGCAAAACTTGAATTTTCTAAGGACGAGAGGCAGATGGCATCCAGGTGCTTGGTACTGCAGAGTAAGCTTTCCTGTATCCTCTTAATCAGCAATGCAACACGCTCTGCCAATGTTTCGTGTATTTCTTCTTCTCTTCCTTTCAGTCTGTCTAGGAGTAAGCCATGGAAATAATAGAATCTGCACTTGTCAGGCTGACCTCAAAATCAAATTCTCTCTTGATTTGTAAAATTCACCCAACCTACTTGAAAGTTGATTCCACCACTTATTCCTGTCACTCTCTTTTCTCTACTTACTAGGTACACCACTCATTTTGTATCTGAAATGCATGTCAGCTGACATTATGTTTGAGTTCATATAGTGTGATAGTCCAATAGAGAAATACAATTTTAGAAATTGCAGTTATTCCTTTAGAAATCAGCTAGTCAGGGGAAAAGTGGCAGGGGAGCTGAGAAGAGAGACCTAAAGTGGCTGCTGCAGCTGTTCGGCTAATTCGGGGGAATTCTTAGGCAATATAGATTTTTACAGGTCATTTCTGAAGTGTAAGGGTACACAGGTGAGAAAGTATCTGGGCTTTAATGAGAGCTTAGCCTCCGTTTCGTATTTTGAATTCAGGAAAGGTAGGTAATCAATCTGTGCCTCAGTTCTTTGTCAATAAAACCAGGGTAAGAACACATTTACTCTCACAAAGATACTGTGATTTCAGCTTAAAATACATTTTTGTCTGCATTTCCATGGCAGCTGATCAGACCCGAGGTCCTGTTCTCAGACTTGCTGCTTGCACAGAAAGTAAGTGCGGAAAGTAAGTGCAGCACTGAGGACACAGTGCAGATGAATCCTTTGAGACCCCTGAAATGAGAGATGCTACAGTGCTGTGTAGTGGTAATCTCTCATGTGAATCACCCTTTCTCTTCTTCATGCATTGCTGCTTTGTGAATCACACTGCAACTGCAAGACAGTACTGTGGTATCCTTCCTTCCAGTCCTCACCACCAGCATCACGTCCATTTTAGCCCCGATTCAGCATGTGTTATTGTTACAGTAGAGAGAGCAGTGCTGACCTTTCCTATTCTGCTCCTTCTTCTTTGTCTCCTCCTCAGTTCATTTGCTTTAGCAGTAAAATGATGTGATGCAAGGCAGTGGTTATTTATGACATCTGTTTGAAGGCAGCTTGACTAGGCTCGCGTAAATATAGATCTGGAGAAGTACCCTATGCAGGTATGTACGTGACTGCTTTACAGACTTCCAAATATGACCCATTCTTTCAAAACCAGATGTTTTCCAGTGAGTGATTGGGACTGACTGTGAATAAAAATTGAAAAAAAGCTTTCATTTTGACCTATT
The DNA here is from genome assembly GCF_011077185.1 of Oxyura jamaicensis. Classification (NCBI taxonomy): domain Eukaryota; kingdom Metazoa; phylum Chordata; class Aves; order Anseriformes; family Anatidae; genus Oxyura; species Oxyura jamaicensis. The sequence continues at coordinate 52,936,097 of NC_048894.1, forward strand.
GCTTGAGGTTATTCTGTGTCAGATGTGATAAATTCATGGTACACTGTACTCCCCATGATGGGATATGTTGCATAACAGAATCTGCATTTAACACCAAGAAGTTTAAGCAAATAAAGTATTAATAAAACAATAATTTTGAGAAAGTATTAGGGTGACCATACATTTGTGGGGTTTTATTCTGGACATATCTTACCTCTTTAGTCTTCAGAGACCCATCCAAGTGGACTTCTGTAAACACAACCTGTACCTGGATTTTTTCATCTGCCACAAGCAAGGTTTTATAGGCAAGGCACTGAAATTAGGAGGGGTCTTGGTGGAGGGATCTTGGTAGCTGTGGAAGCTTAGATAGCAAGGAGAAGGATGGCAGAAAACAGCAGCTGACTGGAGGAGACTACGCTGGTGTGAGAGGTACCGGAGCCTCCTGGGGGTGGAGGAGGCTTGTACTGCCGTCTTGTACGGCTGGGCCTGAGGAGGACATCTTGTACTGCTGGGCCTAAGGGGCAGGAGGCACAACGAGTGCATTCAGTGGAGGACTCCAAGGTTGCAGGAGCTTGATCTTAGCAGAAAGGAGGTGAGTTGGCAACATGGTCTGGGGGATAAGCAAGTGTTCCTGAGAAAAGATGGTAAAGGAGATTTGCAATTACAGACTGGACTATGTACACTTGTGGAGAAAGAGTGAGGACTGGTGTCTTGGGAGAAGGAGCATGCTAGGGGATGGGGGTGTGGAGATGGGAAGAGTGGGAAACAGCATTCTGTAGATCGCTGGGATTACTTGAAGTTAGTCTATGTCCTTACCAGTTTGTACTGCAGAATACAGGTATGCATGCACAGATATAAACAGCGTTGTTCCCCACATACCTCTTCCAGGGCTGCTGGAGGGATATTCCCCCCTCTCTCCAGCTCCACTCTTTTAGCTTTTGGAAATGTGAGAGCTCAAAATAAGAATATTAAATTCAGGTAATTCAAACAACAAATGCTTTTTACCCTAGTGTTAGCTGACATTTGCTGTATATTTAATGGCGTACAATTAAATAACAATCAACATCTGAAAGTTTCCTTTCAGCTAGCACAGGGAGTATGTAGGAACTCCCCTTGCTCTCATTAATCCCTTATGTTTATTTTTCATTGTGATAAGACAAACCCAGATGACTGTACAAATGTCTTTGTAACATATTCCAGCAAACTTTTCCCATATGAAAAATTGCTATAATGTAAATTTATCACTGGAGTGTGTGTAAAATACTATCAGTCAGATGTTTATCTCAATAATAACACTGTATTCTGTTAGCAATGCTCTGTAACTACATTTCCATAACTGAAATTAGTCTGACTCAGAAAAAGGAACAGAAACGTTATATACATGAAATACTAAAAAAAAAAATATCAATATACATTCTTAATCCACTCATATGCTCAATTCTGAACACTTAATTAATACTAGGTTTGTTTTTTATATTCTCTGACATAAAAAGTGGGGGAGGAGGGAAAAATACAACTGTATTGCTTTAAAGGAACCTGAGTAAAACTGGAATGTTTTGGGTCTGCTTTGCAGCTTGTGAAAAATCAATGTTGCTTCAATTACTTTATTGACTTCAATGTAGTGATGTTGATTTACAGTAGTGGGGATATACACAATGATTAATAATAAGAGTACCCTGGACTTTGATAGTGCTTTCTGTCTTGAGATTCTTAATTGCCTGTCAAGCTTGCTCTCTGTCTTATAGTTTGTGAAGACGAAGGATTTCATTAATTACTTCAGGACCTCATAAACATTTTTAATTCAAGAAAATTACAGATTTACTCAGATGAATGTCTTGTTGAAAAGTCTTATTTAATTTTCTTATTTTGATGTACAAGATATCAACAAGAGAAATGCCTGGAGGCAGTTGAAATCATTGTTTGTGAACAGTCCTTTCAAACAGCCTAAAACCTATCTGAAACTCAAAACCAGTTTTCAGTTCTGCTGTCTTGTTGCATACAAGGTGAATTAACAGCTTTAAGTCTAAAATATTTGCAAGGTCCTATACAAATACTCATCCCTTGGGTTATTTCTTTGCTATTCACTCTGTGCTCCCTTCAGTTTGATGCATGCTCTGAAGACAGATGTGAGCCTTTTCTTTTGTCAATTAACTTTTTTCTTTCCCTAGTCAAGTTTTTCTTAATTGTTTCTCAGGTCTCTATACCACTTCATTCATTCCATTAAGATTTTTTGCATGAACTATAGCACACTGTGGACTCTAGTTTGGTGTTGATGTGAGTGCTCCGTATGTCTGTCTGTGATCTGTATGTCCCGCAGCGTATTTATGTAGTGCATACGTGTGCTCTGTGTGCATGTGCCTGCTATGAATACATCTTCAGCCTTGCTACTGGTTGGACCTGAGGGCATGGAGCAGCAGCAGCCTCACCTCTCTAGGGTTGCTGGATCCAACATGGCATATTTTCCTATATTGTATGATTTCCGAGGTTGTTGTATTCGTTTTTAATTAAAATAATGAAGTTTTACCTAATTCCAGTGAAGGCATGAAAGCCACTTTGGCCTATAAATACCACTGAAGATAAAACTTTTTTTTAATCCTTCAGATCTGCTATCTCATTCTCAGCATTCTGTCCTTTTGCATTCAGGTGTACTTTAAATAATGAAGAACAATCGTATCAGATACTTTTAAATCTGTGGGCTGTGCTGCATGGCAGATTCCTAGCAAATTATTCTAATTTGAAAAATCATAAAAGATTCATTGAAATGCTAATTAAAAATCTTTAAAATAATGTTGTTCAATTTTGTTCATGCCTGCAATATATAAACACAAAACTCCACACTCTGAATCCCTCACTGCTTGTTCAATAATTGTGTACGAATGATGCAGATCTTCAAAAGCTGTAATTGCACATGTAATGCTAGAGTAAATAGGCAATATTGCTACATATTTTAGAGCACAGAAAGTAATTTAATGGAACTCTGCATAATTTGAACAGAAATTACATCCACTTTTAGTGCCCCTATTTACAATTTGTTTCTTAACATTGTGACTCTTTTGTCTTGTTCTGTAAATAGATCTTCATGGATTAGAATGGCCATCTGAATAAAGTGCTTTAGGAATCCGCTTTGCAGAGTTCACCCTACAATACTATTTTCTCTTTGATTGTGGTTTTTGAATATGGCTGAATGCAGACAAATACCATCAAACACTGGCCGACTGGCGTTTGAATGGGCTTCAAAAGCTGTCACTTTTATGTTCTGAACCTTTCTTTAGATTTGCTCTGGAGAATATATTCAGATTTATAATATTAACCTTATGGAGAAGCACTGCTTCTGAATAACTGTATTTTTTAAGAAGCTGGGACATGAGCCAGGTGCAAGTGGACACTGAATTTATTCAGAGACTTAGGACAGACTGTGCTGATCAGTCAGAATCAGACAGTGAAAGAAGCAGGGCTCTGACAGTTGTCTGGCTCTGTGAGCTGTGGGATGGGATACCAGGTGTGGTGGTACAGATGAGGAAAATAAACTCAAGAAAAAGGATGGAGCAGTTACAAGCTCTGCAGGAGAGGTGAAGTGCAGAGGACAACTGAGGAAAGTTAAATCAGTGAATGCCAGCAAAAACAGGATGATTGGTCAGAAGGTAGCTTTATTTTGGGTAACAGGTGTTTTGTTTTTTTTTGAAGCACTGCATGATTTGAATAGCTTCCAGCTAACTCAAGCAGAAAAGACTAACTGTAAAACTTTATAGCTTTTGTATTATGGCCTCTGTGTAACATCTAGAAATAAAGCACATGAAAAAAATACACTCTTGAATATATAGGAGTACTCAGGCTGCCTAAATTTAAGCTTATAAATTAGGTAGGCAAATTAAAGTGGTAGTCTTCGTAGTTTACTAATGAAAAGACAGAGGAAGGGAAGGGCTAAAGCAGGAGGCTCCTCTACAGAGCAATTGAGAGCAGGGGCCTAATTTAAATGCCACAGTTGCCCTCATAAGGAATTCCCCTCTCTTCACTGACTGCATAGGAAGCTGTAGGAGATGAGCTTTTTAATTTAGTCGTCTAAAGTAAGGTATGTAAATATCCCTCAAAGAGTACAGAAGGCGTTTAGAAAAACAGAGTCTGCAATCAACAGGAGAAGAAACAAACTGATAATTTGGGGAGGCTAATTCAGATCCTAATACAAGACCAAATTATAATGGGGACATGGGACAGAAATCTGAGAGAGTTCACGCACAAGAAAGCACAAGCGCAACAGGCAGGCTAAAATTAATCCATCTCAAAATAATCAGATTTTACTACCAAGATATTATACTGTCCAGAACAAGAGTTGTAGAGAACAGACAATGCTCAGATGTTACATTTGTGATAAATTCTTAAAATATTGTTAGAAAAGCTTGAGGCAGGCAGGCATGTGGAGGTCAAAACAAGCCTGCCAAAAAACAGCACATCCTGTGGCAAATAACACAAGCGAAGCTCGGTGTGTTAGTCATAACATAAGATAGAGGAACTTCAGTGAACTATATCACTTTGCAAGAATTTGCAAGTACTAGCAGAGCGTGCTAGCATTCATATGGCAAAACAGAATGTCAGCAGCTCCTTTAGTTCAGAAAAATTCACCGTTACAGCAAAAGCCAGTCCTTACAGTAGAAGATGGAGACCTGATTGCAAACACTTCTCCGTTTTAATTAGACAAAGTTGTGCAAGGTGGTATATTGCCCCAAAAATGTTATATCAAGTTCTTTCTCTCATCAAGAGGCTGATCTCAGCTGAAGTTCAGGGGAACAGAACAGCTGAGGAAGAGTTGAAGGATATCTTCCCAGGGAAAGGAATCTCTCTGCAGAGCAGAAAGGGTTGTGCTGTCCCAGCAAAAGACCATGGTAAAACATATGCTAAAATGTCTGCAAGTCTTTTTCCCTTGGGAAGTAGAGGGAATAACATTGCACGTTCAAAGAAAATAAGACGTAATACATCGCGAAATAATGGTTCAGATGGCAAAAAATAAGCAGATAAATAGAAGGGAATGTTTTCCACTTAATATATGAAGAAATTCCATGTGAAATGGCTGATGCAAAATATTGTTCTCTCCTTTTTGTATGTGCAGACTTCTGTATTCTGGTAGCAAAACAGAGTGCATATTAGTATGCAACAAACGTGTATTTTATAAGACATTCACCTAGCACTGCCACACTCATGTTTAGCATGAGGTGTTTCACTACAGAGTGCCACAGATTGGTTTTGATACAGTGTGTGAAAGTTTGCGTACAGGAAGGTTTTGATCTAAGAAAGACCATCTTAAAAGACCCACATGAAAATCGGGTTAACATCATGGCTGCTGGACCAATGCTGGACAAACACAAATGTCAAAACATGACTAATAAAAGTAGCATCCTATAGGATAAGTAAATGTCCCAGGCATGTGTAGATCTTCCCTGCACTACTAGTCTTCACCAATAATTCCCTCCAACAGAGAGTGTGCAAATAGTCACTGGAAAATAAATTGCTGTATGAAAACTTGTGCCTAACTGAGTTTGCCTGTACAAGCAGGCTGAGGGCAGTGCTCTGGTACTGCAAGATGCCTGGAACAGAAATCTCAGAGGGTTTAAGACACTGAATGGCAATTACAATTCTCTATTTTGTGGGAAATGGCTATGGATAGTTCAAGCGAGATACAAACACAGTCCTGGGGGTGCCTAACTTACTCTTCAATACCAAAAAATGATAGACCAAAAATGTCTTAGGAAACCATGCTCAATGTACTTTTCTCTCTCTGCTTATCCCTAACCCACTTACTTTTGAAAACCTTGACCAGTCTCAGCTAAGTCCAACAGAGGGACAGTGGTCTCAAAGATACCAAGTTGCTATTTAAGTTTTATGAAACCGTGTTCTTGTGTAGCGAAGACAGACAGTATTAGCTCTTCCACTAAGGAAAGATTGCAGCGTGAACTCAGCCCTTATTAGACACAAGAGAAACCACATGAGAGGGTTATTATGAATGCTTGAGTCAAAGGAAAATCCCCAGTGAGAGGCAGCAGCTTATTAAACATCTAGGAATCCAACCACAAGACAAATCCACGCGTTCCATTAGTTCTGCTGCTCACGGAAACTGCAGTTGTTATGTATGGATGTATGGGATGCCAGCATTCACTGAAACTGATCATTAACGGCTTCCTCCCATAGACAAAAGCATCTTCACAAACTGATATTTTTTTTTCCAACTACAAAAATAGTATTTCAAATTTAATACAAAACTGGGAGTTGTTTAATGTTTTGTTTTTTGTTTTTTAAAAAAAGGGAGTGTGTGGGGGGGAGTAGCAGAACAAGATCCAAGGCTTACATTACCTACATTTTAACGAGTTAAAAAAGGATCTAGCTTCTTACAAAATGTAGGCTTTGACTGAGGGATGTACTGCTCTGCTGCAAATGAGTTCCTACCACCATAATTAAGACTAATGCACAGAGCATCATATTTCCAGTTGCCAATTAATGGGAAGGGCTCAGTAATAAGAGGTGGGAGATTTTTAAAGACTACAGGTTTGTAGTTCTGAAGACTCTCCAGGGTAAAGCAAAAGACTTCCTAAAACAATCTGGACATTATTTAGGGATTTTAAAAATCTATGGAAAGGGACAGATGGTTTTATACTGGCCTTAAATGAACGTTGACATTAAGGAAGTTGTTAAGAGTTCTGTGAAAAATACAGAACAGGTCAAGTGAAAGAGCCCATGTTGCTGGCACATGAAAAATAGGTTACCTCGAGCAAGAGATAGAGTCCTGTGCTCTTTCAAGGTCATGCCACTTTTTTTTTTTTTTTTTTTTTTTTTTCTGTTTTGGCTTTGTTTTCTCTTTAATTTAAAATAGTAATTCATGTAAAGTGTGTATGATCTTCTTCATCAATGAAATTTCTGAATCTCTAAGACCTTCTGCAGAGAGAAGGAAATTGTATTTTCTGTTCTGAGAGTTAGAAAGTTGTGCATGTACTAATTTGTAGATAGTCTTTTTCCTTTCTTTAAACTCTTGTGAGAGCTGTCAGGTGCAAACATGATATTTTAGCCAAGAAAGTCTTCAAAGAGATGCTGTCTAATGGATCTTGAACCGAGTGTTTGGAAATTGTAAAGAATTGACAACTCCCAAGCACTTTTTATTCGTGGCTACAAGAGTAATTAATATAGAGATAGACGAGTGACTGGAATCATAAACTAGACAATTTCTTTTTAACCTTGGCCTACACAATAATGATGGATTTACAATAGACTGGCTCTGGCTTTAGTGACTTGCACATGAGTCACATAGACTACTACAAAACGTATTGGGTTTCTTTCAGAGAAATACTACTTTCCCACAGAAAACGGAGGTACAAATATAGTATATGGAAATTTTTTCTTGCTAACCTGTAAAACCTACAAATTAGCCTCAGAAAGTAACGAGTATTTGTTTAACTTCTACTTTTGTAGTATATATTTTATAGAGAATGCTACAGTTCACTTTTTGTTCTCTTCCCAGCTGTGGGAAGCTGACTCTAAATCAACCATAATTTCGAGACTTTCAGCAGGAATACCAATTTCTGCACATATTTTACCATTCTGAGAAATTGAGTTTTGTTTGTTTTGTTTGAAAATGAAATAGTTGAAAAGTCTTTTTTTTTAAATGCTTATGATGATCCTGAATCAAGTGCTTATGTTGTCTGTAAAGGATTGCATGAGCTTATATATTTTGTGGTTAATGTACAGTGGTCTCATGTAAAAGTCTCCAGATACATTTTTCATGTAGTTTTCTTTGTATTTTCAGCTTTATCCTCTTTCTTCCTCTAGTCTTTCACTGGGAAAGAAAATAAAGTTCTAATTCCTTTGTTTTATTATCAAGGAGATAACATTTTCACTACATCTCTTTCTACTCCAAATTTGTTTGTATTATCTTATTTGTCTATTTTGTCTCCTCTGCACTTCCTTCATTTAACAGATCCTTAGCTCACTACTGACTGCTCAGACTACTTCCCCATGCACCAAGCAAACACTCCTCTCTCTTCCAAAAAATGTACTTCACGTGCTGGATTTGCTCTTCAGTAATATTCTTTTCATGCTTCACATTAGGTTCATCCTTGAATACTATAGAACCACTTCAGCGACCAGAAGCTGAAATGGTGGCTCTTGGAGCCTTTCACATATATCGAATGTGTATCCTCAGAGATGCATAATATTTTTGACTTCTGTTTTGATTATATACTTGACTAGCTTGATTACATTAAATACATGTAGTATCACATTATTTTGACTAGCTTTGTTAGCAGTCCCATCATCTTCTTTAAAGACAACTACTGCTAAGTTTGGCGGTTTTCTATGAATAAGATATCTTTTTCGTGAGCTTAGTAAAAAATATTTGTAATAAGCAGTCTAACCATCAGATCACAGCTTTCAGAAAATGATTATTCTTTCTTTTGCATTCAAGAATACACCAACATAGTGTCACTTTGGGGATCCGATTCATGAAAACAAATTCATTCACAACATAGTTGGTACAGCAAGCCCTGTCTCTGTCTAACAAGCTCCCGACCCTGCTACAAATGTGTCATGTAACTGTGAGACAAATGCTTCAGAAAATCAATTGTACTTCATCCGTTTCTTGAAACCAGCAATTTCTTCACTGACTTGATGAATCAACTGATGCCATCCATGTGGAGAAGCAATTAGAGTGCAGGATAACTGACTTTCCACACTCAGAAGGTAGTATTCAAAGTACATGTGCATGTGCACCTACAAAAATATATATGTATACGTCTATATGCGTGTGTATTTTTAGCAGGAACCATTTTTTTTTTCATTGAAATTACAAAATAGTTGTTGTTTTTGTTGTTGTTGTTGTTGCTGTTGTTTTAATGCTAAGCATGCTGTCTGATGCATGTACACACACCGTGCAGCTAGTCAGTAAGCAGTTTTCCAATCAGGGCTGTGAAAGAGGCCATTCCCCACTCCACACCACAGCACAGGAAAATGCTCTGTGCCGCCACAACGGCATACTTCCTTGACACTTATATCTTCCATTTTTGTAGTGGTGATAAGTACTGGATCTGTCAAGTGACAAAATCACCAACTTTGGCCTAAATTCTCCCTAAAATATGGCTTGCAGAGAAAACCCCCACATGCCACGTTACCTCTCCGAGACATATTCAGTGCTTACATTGCTTGCTTTGCCCTTTCTTAGGAAAGAATAAGCTTCTTCACAGAAAGCGACAATCGCATTTATAAAAGATTTAGTTCCCTTTTATGGCAGAATTGGAAGTTTGTGACCTATTTTAATTTACTCGTCACATTTCTGTGTAACTGAAATTGCCACAACTTCGTATCTGTTCCTCTTTTGTTCACAGAAAATTCCATGCATGCTTCAAGCACTTAAGTAGAGGAAATTCTCTGATGTTGTCTGATTAGCTTTTTGGTTTTACTAGAAATAATGAACATTGTCTAAAAATGATGGAAATATTAATCTAAGGGTAATGATTTTGCTTCTGTTTTATTGTCAGTCTTGTTGGCTCATTTTGAAAATAAAATACTTAATTGTTTTACCTGCAAATAACTTCAATTGAAAGCTAATACTCCATCAAAATGCCTTCCCGAAGAGCAGTCTCATAAAATTGTACAACCAGTTCACTTTGGCGTTGGCGTGCATTTGTCTCAACCTTTTATTTGCTAAATATTGGGATGCAAATTCCTAAATACAACAAGTTTAGAATAAATACAAATGCCATCAAATGCTTTCTTCTCAAACAACCTGTTTTTATATAATACTTGGGAGACCTGGCATTTAGCAGCAATCAGTATGGTTCAGTGGACATCAGAAGATACAGAGATGTAAAATAAACCGGGTAAATACTTACTTCTCCTTTTTAGGCAGTAGGCAAATTGATGCTAATTGTTAATAAGAATGATGTGAATTATATTTATACCAATTGTAACTGTATATTATATTACAATGTAGAATAAAAGACATAATAAACTAAACTTTTAAAGATACTAATCCTTAAAGCATTCTTGCTAGGATAAGAATATGATTATGTTTCTGTAAATTCTAGGTAAAATAAAAAATATAAACTGAATTGATAATAGTATCCATAGTAATCCTTTTTTTTTTTTTTTTTTTTTTCCCTCAAAATTGATGTTTAAAAGAAGCTGGTGAATACCTATGGTTAAATTTCCTGGCAGAAAATGACCAATTCCCTTTCTGATTTTTTTGTGAATCATTCTTTAGGTACAATATTTTTAAGATTTGAAGTGAAGCTTTTTTGTCCTGTACAGGGATCAATAAAATCTGACAAGCAGCGCTAAAAGCAGAAGAACATATGACTAGTACGGGACAATAGAATTATAAATAGATCTTTTTGTCTAATCAAAATTCTGGAAGAATGCCCTTGTGTAATTTGAGTTTCTGCAATCAAATGACCAGTGTGGCATCATCTGAACATTGAGTACTCTCAGAAGCCTGTATTTTCCAATCATAAAAGAAAACATGATTTTTTCATAATGTGCTCCTGGTATTAATAATTCTTTTAGTTTAGTTAGGCCAAGATGATGGAACTAACGTTTCTTCGGGAAGTGAGAATGTCGCACTGAGGCTGTTTAATTGGACAAAATGCAGCAAGGAAAAAGAGGCAGGGAAAAAAGCTTATGTTTCAATTCAAAGGTAATGGGTAATCTCAAATGGTCCTTTCAATTTTGTAAACATAGTTTGCTGAGTAGTTTTTATCATCCAGGTACTTAAAAACTGAGAATTTCTCTGAGCTCAGGATATACAGGGTCTGTGAAATGAATGAAACTGCTCTTTTAAGTTACTCCTTCACAGACGCTAGAAAAAACATATTATTTACACTCAGTATAATTTCTTGAAATTGAGATATGTTTGTGGTTGTGGTGTTTTTTTTTTCAGTTTAAATTTTTATATACGTAAGAGAAACTGAAATTTGCAAGGTAGAATAAAGTGATAGCAAACCAAAAAACAAACAAACAAACAAAAAACACACACACACAAAACCCACATAAATAAATAAGCAAGACAACTATTTTAGTCGTAGTTTAGTGGAATTACTCTGAATGAAGTTAAAGCTAATGAACTGTATTGAAAAGAAAGGGCAGTTCTCACATCAAAACTGACTCACAATGTGTTTTGTTGCTATTATTATATGGAATTATGTAAGAAACAAAAGTAGATCAACCTCTCTAATTTCATGAGCATTAGAAAAATGTTGCACTGTGCAAATTATAGAAGGAAAATGTTTTATGATATTTTACTCTAGACAGGTAGTTTAGTAATTAATGCTTGGTTTGTTTAGAAATATGTATTCAGCACTAAAATTCAATATACATCCATATAATCCAGTGTATTATAGAGCGAGTGACTGGAAAGGTAAATAGATCTCTTTGGTGTATTTAGTAGCAAATGCCATACTGAAAGTAGGACCAACTTAGTTTTAAAAACTGTTCATGTCTTTCTATCCCCTGAGATCAAGTGCTCTGAGAACTCAACTACTGCTGAAAGCTCTGTGCCTTGCTGCTGGAAAATCATACAGATTAAAAATCAACCTTGAGGGGAAAAAAATAGCAGTAGAATAATTGATTATGAGCATTTACCTTGTTTTGCTATTTTGTAGTCTCCATTATCAGAAAAAGCCTTGGTGGCACTGTTTTATTTTTCCTTTTCTTCATTTCCACCATTGAGTGTGTGTTGAATTTTCTTCAGACAAACAACTGATGGGTTGCACTAGAGAAATGGTAGAAATGATTGTTGGCAAAGCAAGGTCAAATGCACAAATCAAATCAAACAAAAATGAGAGATGTGTGTTTTGTCCAGTTTCTTCATTGGATGTTGTTTGTAATGACAGTACGGTAAAAGGGTTATATTGATGGACTGAGAGGTAAGATCACAAGGCTTATACTAAAAGATTTATGAAATCAATGTTTGCCAGCTCGGATAGTACAGAATGAAATATATATTTATATGTATATATGGTTTTGTTTGTTTGTTTTAATAGATCTCTGTGTATTCTTTGGACCTGACTTTTATTATTATGACAATGTAATAGCTTCCTAGCTACCTGTTTTGTTGTTTTGTTTTGTTTTCAATTGTGTTTATTTATTGCTTGACACATAAAAGGACAGCTATTATAGCAAACCTTTCTTGCTACTTTAAACTACTTAAATTCCAATCTGTTTTTCACATTGTCCTGGCATTTCTGGAGGTGGTGTGGGGAAGGACAAACAACTTCCATATATGAGCTTATACAGACAGTAGCAGGAACAAATATCAGTGAGAATTTCCTTTGTGAAAGCTTTGATTCTAGACCATGAGAGCACATTTTAACAACATGAAAATAATCAATGATGACTCCATTCTAGGAGCACTAAAGGAAGTAAAAGGCTTAGAAATTGAATCAATGACCTGGAAAACAAGCTCACATTCAGTGGTGATTTGATGTTAGGAGTTTCTGAAAAAGTGCAGAGACTGAGGGATTTCTTTCTGCTATCAAGAAATTGGTTATGAAAAGGAGTTAATAGATTTCACAAGCAGCTGATGGATGTCCCAACAACCAGAAGAAGGTTTCTAGAATGCGTCTAGCCTGAAACTAGAAAGGTTTTGGAGTAGGAGATGTAATACTACCTAACAAAATTACTGATCTAACACCAAAATAGACTGGCAGTTCTGGAGCTGTGAATCAGTGGAAGCTGGGAGGGGATTCTGGGGAGTAAGAATAAGAATTTCTTCTTAAACTCTTTGATACAGCATGGGGTATTGGCTGTTGCAGCATATAAGCATCCACAAGTACCTCTTGCTTGTTAAACCTGCAGTCCAACCCTGTGCTAAATCCCTAAGAAACTGGATTGGGGCTATGTAAACCCTTGGTCTGACCTGGTGGGATAGTTTTTATTTTTTATGTTCTTAAAATGTCCCAGACCAGGTACCCCAAAACTGAACTGACATCCCTAGCTTTTTTTTTCTTTTGTGGTGTTTTGGTGGTGGTGGTGGTGGTGGTTGTTGTTTTTGTTTGTTTTCTTTTACTCCTGTGGTAAGAGTATCAGGTATGACCACTAGATAATGCTTAATAAAACAGTAAGCTTATGTCCTGTTAGCTGCATGGACAATCTTTGCACATTATTCTGTGTTTGTTCTGTTGGCAATAGTGAACCAGCACAATGGGAAATGTCAATCACTGGCACGTGCCTTTGCCAAAGAGGCTGGTTAAGCCACTGAAGGACAGGGCAGAGCAGAGGAGTATTTTTCAAAAGTTAAGACGGAGTCACGATATACAAGAGAACACTCGGGGTCTTTCACATAGAAAATAAAGTGCTTTTGTTGTTTATGGATGGGTAACAGTGTTTCCCTTAAACAACCATCAGTATCAGAACGGCTCCTCAATTTTATGCTTTCCTCCATGCTTCTCAGTCAATAGATCATCACCCATGTGAGTGATGTGCTTTTGCAGCATAACCAGCAGCCTTGAGAGTGACAAGAAAAGCGTTAAGACATTGCAGTTGTGTTCATGCACAAAGCAATTTTACCCAGGGAGGACATGGCAGAAGAGACTGGTTCCAATCATGTGATCCCACTCAGCTCCATTTCACATCATCCTGAAATGCGTTTGCGCTGAACTAGTTCTAGGTTACTCGTTTGATACAGAATACAAAGGGATAGTTAGGAAAAAAAAAAAAAAAAAAAAAGGAAAAAAAAAGGAAATAAAAGCAGAACTGAAGTAGTAACAGTGCAGTATGTGCTTTGCAGTGCTTTTCTCTCAGGATTTATGTTAGAGGAAAATATATCATACCAAATCCATCAGCCTGAGAGAGGCGAGGTTACTGCCTCTCCATGCCTCCAGGTCCAACCAGTAGTGAGGCTGAAAATGCATTCACGGCAGACAACACAGTACATGTATATATATACCCCATACAAACATGTATATACATTGTGGGACATACCGATCACAGACACAGAACTGACCTGGGGAGCTGCTTCTGATGGCTCATGGGGACGGGTTTCACACTCAGACATGGGGTCTGAGGTTCTGCTTGGGTGGCCCTAGGAGGGGACCAGACAGAGTCGTCCTTCTCTGAGACCTTGGGCTCTCACTGGCCTTCACACCCCTCTGGTCCTCTGGGCTTGTGTGATGGGCGTTTCGTGGCTCTGGGATGGGCCTGGGGGCAACCTACCTATTTGTCAATAGACTAACAATATGTATTATTTAAATCTACTTAATATCTTCTATTTAAGCCAAAGCACATGAGCTAGCAATAAATCTGAACAGGAAGAGAGCATATAAAATGTGCAAGAAAAGGGAAACGAGAGGAAATGTTCAACAACCTCATACTGGTCCTTATTATTGTAGAAACTGTGAATTTAAAATACTTTGTCATGGCATAGTATTCTGTACAGTGAAGTACTGTGAATTTGACAGGAGTCAATACCATGAGCAACACAAGAAAGGATCTTAGACAAGATTTCATGTAAGCATCTGGACAGCAAGGTCATAGCTACACTGCTGGATTCCTCACGAGATGGAGTATCAAGGCAATAGCTTGGAGGCAACTACCTTGTGAATGAGAATCTGTACAAGGGAGGGCATTAGCCTTTATTGGAAACAAGGGTAAATATTGCTGTATTAGGGTCTAAGTTCAAAGGTCAGGAACTTACCTTTGTTCCTTTACACACAATTTGATTTTCACAGGCTTTCCTTACAAATGTCAGACAAGGATACACTACGACTAATGCTTACTGTGTGAAGTAGGAAGTGACCAAAAATGGACCGTGTATAGGGATTTCAACTAGGAAAAATAACAGGGTTAGGCAAGGAACTTTAACTATATGAATGAAAATAAGATGAATTACTAACACACAAATTGATCGAGTAGAAAAAGGCTGATCCATCCTGGAGGTATTGCTGTGGAATGCAGCAGGTAGCGTTTTGCGATATACAGCACTGAGGTAACATGTTGATAAACAGTATTCTCTTGCCATACGCAGAGGGTGATCTTGGCAGTGTACTTCACTGGGTGTTGTTGATTCATCAAAGGGACCAGGAAGGAGGCTGTGAGAGGCTGTGAGAGGCTTCAGATTTTTCTCTCAGGCGGAACCCAAAAGGTTGCAACGGGCGCTCGTCGTCAGAGTTGTCTCCTGTGTGCTAATGCAGGCTTCGGTCCTTTACTGTCTTCAGTTCAGCGTGAATAAAATATCACAGGGAGGCTGCACAAGGGCGTGTATTTCTGTGACAGCAGTGTCCAGGTGACACCCTTGAAAAGCAACGCTTGCTTTACACGGGCTTAGCCAGTCTGTGCAATTTACTACTGCGAGCTATTTTTAGGGCTCAGAGTTTGGCAGATTTCAGACCAGGATGGCACTTTTACAGACAGAATAAGAACACCTTCGTTATGTCAGGTAAGGAGAAAACACGGAAATAATATCGATGTGTACAGAGGTGAGACCTCGGGGAAAAGAGCCGTCTCTCCCTATACCCTCTCCTAGGAGAGGGTTTGAGGGGAAACCCTCTCGTGAACAGGTTCCCAGTGTCCAGGTGACATGGATAAATAAGTAATTTATTTGTGGGAGCCGAGCCCCAAAAGGTCAGTTTTCTCCCCATTTTCCTGTCATCCCACCCGGCCCGCCCCGCCGCCGGCCGGCAGGGGGCGCCCCACCACACGCGAGCCCCCCTCCCCTCCGCGCTCCCGGGGCCGGCGGCGCTGATTGGCAGGCGGCGGCGGCGCGCGACGCCTCGCCAACGGGGCGGGGCGGCGGGGAGGCTCAGGGTGGCTATATAGAGAGCGAGACGCGGCTGCTGAGAGCAGTCGGCGGGCGGGCGGCGACGGGGAGGAGGGGGTTATACGCGCGGCAGCAGCAGCGCCCGCTCGGTACGCTTAGTGGCGGAGCCGGTCCTGGCCGTAACCATGCTGTGCTACGTGACCAGGCCAGACGCGGTGGTGATGGAGGTGGAGGTTGAGGCCAAAGCCAACGGCGAGGACTGCCTCAACCAGGTGAGGGCCGCTCCGGGGCGGCCGCTGGGCGCCGGTGACCGCTGGGGCCTGAGGGGGGCGCGCGCTTCCCCCCCCCCCCCCGTTGATGGCGGGCAGGGCCCCCCGCATGAAGGGGGGCGCGGGGAGGCCTCGTTCCCCCCTCCCCCTTCCTTCCCATTTATTTATTTTCCTCTCTGCCCCCCTCTTTTTTTTTCCCCTCCTCCATGTTGGATGCAGGGGCCGCAGCATCCCCTCGGTCGCGGCCCGTCTGCCCTCCCCCCTCCATTTTGGGGAAGGGAGGCCGCGGCCTCCTTGCTGCCCCCACAGCCCCCCCAGGGCAGGGGGGACACGGGGGGGACCCCTCCTGACATGGCCCCGCTGGGGGCGCAGCCTGTCGCCCAGGTGCTGCCGCCCTTCCCTGGCTGCTGCGGGGATGGAGGCAGGAGGGAGCCAGGCGTAGCTGCCAAGTCTGTCGGCGGCATCTAAATAAAACTTGTGGGGTGTGCTGCTGCTTCTCGCCCTCCTGCCTCAGGGGGGCTGGTGGCTGTGCTGCTGGGTGACAGGCACCCTGCTGGAGATCGGCTCGTCTTAAGGCCCTGGCCTGAGGAGCGAAGGGGATGGGATTTGGCTGTGGAGGTCCATCGTGGTGTTTACTGGGGGGAAGTTCCCATTTTACGCTGTTTGTCAGTGTTCCATTTTGTACACCACCTGTTTAAAATCCACCAGCTAATCTGTTGTAAAAAGGTGCTTACGAACAGCACATCTTTTGTTTCAGACCACTTGCACTCGAAACAGTTTTTGAGTCAGATACTACTTTTTGTCTAGTTGTGTTGTTGGTTGATTATGAAGGACCTCTTTCTTTCAGGTTTGCAGGAGGCTGGGAATTATAGAAGTTGATTATTTTGGACTGCAGTTCACTGGCAGCAAAGGGGAAAATCTGTGGCTGAATTTGAGGAACAGGATTTCCCAGCAGATGGATGGTTTAGCTCCTTATCGACTAAAATTAAGAGTCAAGTTCTTTGTAGAGCCCCATCTTATCTTACAAGAACAGACAAGGTAAGGTAAAGATGGCTGTAAGTAAAGCAAACTTAATGTTTTCAATTTTAGTAACTTATTAAAAAGATTACACAGAGGTTCTATTTCTTCCATCTTCTGGTATTCTTTGCTCAACTTCTCAGCACAGCTTTAAAATTCCAGTGTTGTTTACATGTATTATTCATTTTTTAAAAAAGTGGTATTATTCTAAGCGTTGTGTGGGGAGGAGTAAGTAATGTGCAGTTAATTCTACGAGGAACTACTTCTGGAAAAAGCTAAGCTACCAGTAACCAGTTACTTACATGGTGTTTGTGTGTCCGATAGTAACACCACTGAACAGGGGTTACTGTAGGTCGTTCTAAACCACTGGTACAGAAAGGCAGGAAACAATTCCTCCCACAGAGCAAAAACTTGCTGAATTCCTTCTTGTCTGGCATCATATTACAGTAACTTTCAGATGGCTACAGGCCCTTTGAGGCTACAAAAGAACAGCTGTTCTGCTGTTTCTGTGGCCTGTCCTTTTAACTAAATTGTTATACTGTTCCCCGGGATTAAGATTTGTCTTCTCCAATGAGTAGCTAATGTTTGCTTTCACTCCACTGGTTTGACTGCTGCATTGCCACATTAACTGCAGTTGGATTCTCGTTAAGGAAAACTGAGCAAGTATGTTTAAAACTGGTCTCAACACATTTTTTCCAGTTTTAGGTAGTACAGTAAATATAAATAGAGAAAAACATAGTGTCTAGAAGGGAATGCCAAAGCATGTGTGCTTTCAGAATCAAGATCGTGGTTATAACGCTCTTGTTCTGCACAGAATATTTGTACAATGAGTTTGGTCAGAGGCTGACAGCTTGATTTGGTGTACATCAAGAAAAATACTGAGTTAAAACAAGGCAGTTTGCATATATATTTTTAAGTAACATTGGGGAAGGTTTAGGGGAACAGTGGTTACCATCTGGCTGAAGTTTTTAGAATGCTGTGGAGTAGACTACAGTTGTCCTACATAACTGATTTAGTTAAGCAAGTACATTCTAACATCCACATTTTGATGTACATTATTTTAGAAAAAATCTAATATCTATGGTATACCTTTGGGTTCTTTTGGGATATTCTTCCTGAAAGAAACTTGTTTTCTTAAACACTCTTAATGAGAGCAAGTATAAAACCAAATAATGAAGGATGATGTGGAACAAAAGCAACATGATCTCATACCTGATGAGGTGGCAGAGATTACACTGCATCTGCTGGATGCATCTCCGCACTCAGAGCAAATCAGGGTGAATCTGAGGAAACATAAAACAAATGATTGGCACTTTTGCTGTTGCTGCTGAATGCTTGTTCCACTTTATAAGGCTTTTGCAGACACCTGTGTTTTCCTACCTTGAACACCATCAATGCAAGACTTGGCAGGTTTTGTAAGTTAAGAGCTTGAACTGGTGAAACATACCCCAAGGGCCTAGAAGACAGGTTGCGTAGCTAGAATGCAATAGAGCTTGTATGTGTGAACATCAAAGACATGAATGAGTATGTTCTGATATTAAGGTGACTTTAGAAGGTTGTAGCTAGGGTGAGTTTTATGTATTAGTTAAGACTGGTCTAAAATTAATATTTTTTAACAAACTTTAAAATTACTTGAGCATCAGTCATCAAGAGATCTATTAAAACTATAATGTGTTAAGAATTACTTAAACTGTTGGAGAGAAACAGGCATTGAAACTAGTATTTATTGCCACTGTCTTGCAGGTTTGAATGCTCCTGAGGCTCCAGCTAAGCTGTTCAGTACTGAATGTTTTTAGAGCTCTTGCTAAAAGGCAAATAATGTTGCAAAATAGTTTGCCTTAGCTGCATTTTAGTTGTCTATACCCACTAGTCTACATGTAGCAGACATAGAATTCTGGAGTGCCTGTGGTTAATGTATATTTTTGTAGTGTTGACATTGAGCTACAATGAATTTGCTGTTTTCTTTCCTGGGTCTGCTTAAGGATTTAATATGTATGTAGCCAAGCAGTCATATTTTAGTCTGCATGTAAGTATCCGTGGGATGAAGGGGAAGTCAAACGTGTTAAACCTGTCATTGAATTTTAAATCAATAGGTATATCATAGAATATGGTTAAAATGTGCTGTACAGTTACAAGTGACAACTTCTTTCTTACCTCTACTTGCAAAGTCAGTTTACTGGCTGACAAAGAAATAGTGGTGGCTATTCTGGTTTCCTTTAGCACAGTGATGTCCCCAGCTGATAAATAGAGAGGGCATTTCTAGTGTTGAGTGTTATCTTCTAGTCCTTGTATGAAGAAAGCTGAGGAAGTCTCCGTGTCCCTTACATTTAGCTTCAGAACCTGACTTTCCTTATGAGATGTGTTGAGACTGTTTGAAATCTGTGGAGTTGCAAGTAATTCTGAAATCACTTGGTTGATAATGCTTTGCTATGACTAATAGTGAATGCTGTGACTGAGTTGTTCTTCGGTTTTCAATATACTTTGGAAGCTTCATCAACACCAGTTTTGCTGCTTCATTAAAGAGATCCTTGTCTTGCACTGAGAGCTTGGCTGCATGTTTCTGTAGCATTTTAACACTCAGGTTTCTACATGCTGTGTAAAAAGCTGATCTGGCTTCTGAACATCATCAGCCCGTGCTTCTGTTATCTTTAATCAGTGTGCAATCCAGCAGAAGATTGCAGCCTCATGCATTTTTAATACCTTATGCAAGGAAGCTGTCTTAACACCGAATACAAGGTTATAATTGCATCTTTGACCACTATGGCAACAAGCCACCTTCACTAAGTGCTTTGTGAATGGGAGAATCGTTTGTGGGGAGGGGGAACCTTTTCACTATGCTTTCCTTTTGCACAGGGTTAAGCTCTATTTCTGTTGTCCTTTAGTTCTTGACTTCTAATTTTTTATTTGACTGCCTGGTACTGAATTTCACCACAGGATATTGTAATTTAGAATTGTTTTCAGTGGAATGAAAGTGCCTCAGTGCAAGAACGCTATTCAAATTTAATACGCTGCTGTCAACTGGAGTTTTAAACAAGTCTGAAATGCGAACAGCGTGCTTGTTAAGAGCAGTTTGAACAGCTTTATGTTTTTTGAACGGAGAATCACATTGGCTTGCTAAAGGCTGTTATCTCCCTTTTTGCTTAAAGCTAAAGGTGCCAGTCCTGGATCCAGACCACAAGCTCTGCCGTACGTCATGCTGGTTTTCATTGTCTATTGTGGTAGGTCATGCAACAAATAGCTGAAAAAGCAGTGTTTTCAGCAGTGACTCGAAGTTGCCACCTGGTTTGTAACTTGAACAGGGAGCTGGAATACAGCTTTGTGGCTGTCAGGGAGCCTCCTGCTTGGGGCATACGTGGGATCACCTGGGGGCATCATCTGCCAGAAGCCCCAGTGGTGGAGTGTGGTTGTGGTCACCCCAGGGGAAGTGGTGGTTTGCTGAGGGCCAGTGTGGGGAAGTCAGCACACAAGGAGAGTGAGCCTTGATGTAAAGGCTGTTTGAGCAGCGTAAGGCTTCCCTGTGTGTACTTGGAAAGAGCAAAGCTGCTGTCTCACATAATGTGACAAAGTCAAGTGTTCTTATATAAGCCGTGGAGATTAAAAGCAACATGTCAGATTCCAGCAGGCCACACAATCTCATGAAGCATGCAAAGCAGTGCTTTGCCAACTTTGAGATCAGTATCTGTCACTGGAAGCTAAGGTTGTGTGCTACTTTTCAAATTCTTGAATCATTTGCAAAATGCTTTTGCAGTGATTTCCATTGTGGTTTCTTAATGGTAATGATGAACTAGTTAAAAGTAGGAGCTGCCTTGTAAAAGTTGAGTGGTTAGTAGTTCGAAAATGAGAAAAACCATCCTATTATCCTGCAGTACTGGCTAGCCAGTGCAGCAGTGTCATGGTATTTGTTACCATGCAATAAAAACCTCCTGTAATAAACATCAGGGTGAGTTTAATGGATCTGTTTGTATGAACCAGAATTGAATTGCAGTTAGTAACCTCTCACCCACTCTGCTGAGAGCAGATAAAAGTAAACGTACTGGTGAATACAACTGTGACTGTGCAGGGCTTATTTTTCATATCTAATGGCTTATATCTGCTCCTAAAAATAGAATATTCTATTCCTATGATCTTTACTATCAATATATTTTTAGAGATGACAATTACGCCTACTTGATTCCTTTAGACTATGCAGTTGCAAATTACTTCACTGTAGGAAAGATTCTTTCCCTATGGTAAGGACTGTCCTACCCCAGGTAGGACAGGCAGTTTCTTGGGATGTATTTGAAGATTCTTGCCAGGAGTCTGGCAAGAGGACGGGTTTTCCTGGCCATATTTCTAGTTCAGGAAGTATTACTCATACAGACACTTTTTATTGGTAGTAGACTGGTTTTTGCCACTTCTTCTCGCAGCGAAGTTCAGACCCTAACTTTGAATGTAGACTTCTCTATTTGCACTGTTTTTTTTAGCTGTAGTAGGAACAAAGTTTTCAGGGCATAACTTTAAATCCTAATTTAAAGAATTGACTTTAATGAGTTTTTATGAAACTAATGACTTCTGTGTTGCATATACTCTTTTAATAGCACTTTTGTAGGGTCTTTAGTTTTCATCCAACTGAATTGGCAAAGGGTTCATTTTTAAGTGTTTTTTTTTTAAAAAAAAAAAAAAAAACACCACTTCATAGTGAAGTATTGACCTGTTTCTGGTAGTAGCAGTCCTTATAGTCAGCCTCCATAAACTGCTTCTGAGAGAGGGAAGAAGCACTTTATTTGGTATCAAGGTTTATGAGCCAGGCTTGGTAGCTGTAGTTTGTAAAAGGGCTATCTGAACTGCTTCAATAAAAATCTTCTTGCAATCTCCCACTTCCACAGCATTTGTATCAAATTATGTGCAACTAACAAGTATGTTAATCTTTGTTATATGTTTGATTTGTGTTTTAATACACTCAACATTGTATGGAAGTATGGAAAGTACTGGGGCAGTATTAAGAAGACAAAAGGAATATAAAATCACCAGTGTAACTAGTGCTTGAGGAAAAACACTTGACTGTTCCAAGCCTAGAGTGGCTTTTTCTTCCTCTGAAAAGGAGGAAGTTCCGTCTGGCCAGTGACTAACAGAGTACAACTTAGATGAACATGAAGCTTGGTCTTCTAATCAGTATCTCTTTGCTATTTTCAGATACTAAATTCAAAAGGAATACCCTATAACTGAACACAGGAGTATCTAGGTAGTGTAAGGTTTGCTTGGGCTGGGGGTACTAATGCTCTAAGTTAGACCTTTGTACCAGTGCTGTCCTATATAGAATTCAGGGCACATGTGACTTTGTCAGGGCAATGGAAAGTTCTGTTTGTTCTTAAAAATGCCTGAGTGGTGGGGAGAGCCCTGTTTTTTTTCATCTTTAGAGATTCAAAGAGGTGAAACAGTCAAGTGTTAGTTTTCAGTAACATCTCATTTTAGGTCAGAATTTAACTTACAAAAACTTAAATACTTTCTGGTAAGTAATAGTGTCTGTAATATGACCAGCTTTTCTACAGTAGATTGTAGCAGATCTCTTCTACAGTTAGACTTTTAGCAGAATTACATGATTAACTGCCTCAGGGCTCCTCGTGTTTTTGTTTTGCTTCACTGTATTCAGCAACAAAAGTGCATTCTTTTGCCTTCCTGTTTAAAGATAAAGGCTTTCATTTTGTGTAAAAAGAAATCTTTTTATAATCAGAGAATCTAACTGATGTGTTTCTCCTTGAAGGGAGATGATTTTACAGTGGCTATTAATGTACTTCTGGAGAAACAGACCCTTAAAAAGGCCAGATGGGCAGACAGCACTAATCAGAATCATTTTTCCATGTGCATAAAATGTTTGCAGCCTTCATTCTTTCGCAATCTTTTGATTTCTCAATGCAATTCCTTCCTCTAACATTTCAGATCTAAAAATGGGGGGGACACGACACCCATGAATTTGGTACCTGAACTTTAGCTCAGGGCAAGTGCTGCAGCAGGTCAGTACGGAGGGAGAAACCATTGTCATTTGAAGACAAGTTTCACTGGCGGGCTCTTTGTTTAATTAGTTTCTGTGCTGTTGTGGGTGTGACTTAGCAATGGGCTGGAACCAGCCATGGTTTGTTTCTAGGTGGAGTCAAATCACTTGAGATGGATCCTAAAATGTGGGTGGCTTTGTCTTCTGACATATAATATGCTGGCTATAGTAAGCTCTTGCATTGCTTCAGTTAGCTTGCAGTAACTGTCCCTTATGCATGCCACGCCCTTTTCCTTTTCATCCCCTGAAGATGTACAGTAGCTTAGTCTGAGATGTTCTCTTACGTTGTATGAGCCACTTAGGTCACTGCACATTAGTTGATGCGTCACTTTTTTTGTTGCATCTTAAACTTTGTTGTCTACCTCTGCCATTACAAGCACTTCAGTGAATGTGACAAGTTATGCTTCCCCTGTAGCTGCAGGAGTAATCTTGCGTTCATTCAGCTCCCCCTGGATGTTTGTACAGTCCTCCCAAGCAAGAGAACAATGACTTCTTGTGTAGTCAGTGCAGTCACATGCATAAAGTAAGCAAACCAAAGATGCAAGCATTTAGTTGTGGCAGCTGAATGTGCCAGCAGATGAGAATAAAATTGTCGGATTCTTCTTTAAAATACCATAGGTTTAACCAGCATGTAGTTGTAATGGCTAGAGAACTTGTTTTCATACGGACAGGATCAGAAGTGCATGGAAAAGCTTTATTTTATGAAATGGTGATTGGAATTAAGGAGATGCCTGCTGTTTGTTTTTTAGCCATAGTTTTTCTGTAACTGATCAAATAATTTGATTGGTTTTATGAATTGAGCCCACAAAGGAGTGTGTATAACCTCTCTCTACTCGAAAAGCTCCAGCTATGCCTTTGTGGCCTTAGCCAAAAGAGCTCTGAATTAGTAGGGTGGGAGAGGGGGGATTGAAGCAGAGGATTGGGACCGGCTCCAAGAGGAACCCAAACAAGGAGTAACATGCTCACAGGGTAGACAGCTGTACTGTCTGAAGTTCTTGTTCCTTCACCTCTTAAATCTACATCCTGCATGGAGGGGGGAATACTTGTTTCCCCCAGGCCCCCATTAAACTGCTGAAGTGTAGACCGATGTCTAGACATCTAAGTGGTGCAGTTTGAGCACTTAAGTGGCAACTGCAGTGATGCTGTAAGTATGCTTCATGCTGCTTGCCAAGGGAGGTGCTGGAGCTGTGGCTCATCACTGTAAAAAGTATTGTGGGGCAGCTTAGGAGATGATAGTATTTTCCTCCTTTCAGAAATTCTGCATATGAGCTGTCTTTTGGGGGAACATTATTTGTGTTTTCTGAGCTGCAGTGTTTACCATAATGGAACTAAAAATGAATATGAACCTTGCAAGTTATATAACTGATCATAGTGCTGGCAAGGTAGCACTATTTGCTTGTACCACAAAACTGTAGTGTTACAAAAGGACTTACATAAGATATCCAAAATGACTATTGGAAGCCAAGTGAATCACTAACCAGCATCTTGATCTTCACTGAGTGATTCAACATAGTTTTTTTTCTAAAATTAAATGTAATTTAGATTTTTAAGGAAGTGAAATGTAGATGTCCTATCACTATGGAAACTGATATCCCTGTGGGTACTAGACTTATTGAAAGCTTTTTCAGTGATAAAATAGCTATTTCTACTTCTGACTTCCATAAATACTCTGAATCTTAAGAACATGTAGAAAGAAAGGTATGTTATCTTCTGTCAAGGAAGATAAGGAAGTTAAGGTAAGCTATAGGGGGAGGTAACAGGCTGCTGTTAGAGTTGCTGGAAAACTTAATTTGTCTAACCTATTAGATAATGAAGAGCTTTGAATTTTCCAGCTAGTTGTCAAACCTACCTTAGTCCCCAAGCATAAATGAGAAATGTGCTTACAAAATAGACAATATATTTTATTTCACAATGAAATACCCTTTTAGCTATTTCAAGATACTGTCTTAATCATGTTACTTGCAAAAGTGCTGTCTTCCCTTTGACTGGTGCCATAGCCATTTGATCTGTGTAGAGAAAGCATGTTTTTTTTCCAGCTGTATAATGTGTTGTGCTTCTGTTCACACTTACCTTTATGAAAGTGACTTGTAAATAGTAACCAAAGAAAATTAAACTTAGGTAACTATTTCAGATATTTGTCATGGATATTTTACGGAATGAATTGAAGTTAGTGAGTAGCCTTAGTTAAAGCAGTGTTTATTCAAACTGATGTTGAAGTGCTCATTTCTTTTAATTGTGCTTCTAGGCACAGTCTTCAGTTCTATCCCCATCTTTGAGTGAATAATAAAATGGAGGTCCTTTTTCCCCCTGTGCCCAGACCATTTGGTACATTCACTGCAAATTCTTGATAACTGTATTAGTGATTACCAAACATAACTGATATGTTATTTGTTACCTATCTTAATTTTGTAACACCTTATATAACAAACATTTCTGATTCCATTGCAGGCATATGTTTTTCTTGCATATAAAGGAGGATCTTCTGGCTGGTAATCTCCAGTGTTCTTCAGAGCATGCAATTGAACTTAGTGCGTTGTTGGCACAGATGAAGTTTGGAGACTATAATCAGAATACTGCCAAGTACAATTATGAAGAGTTGTGTGCAAAAGAGCTCACCACTACCATTCTAGAAAGGTAAAAAGAAGTAATTAAATCATATGGGGGCTAAAAGTATAAGATTATGTATAAGTTACGGTATTGCATCAACAGTTGAGGGCATAGCTTGTGGTGTTAAAATGCTGTTCTGTGCATTTTTGCTGTGAACCTTTTGGTAATTCAAGTAAATACTTTGGGGTGGGGGAAGGCTAATTAGAAAGCCTTGATTATATTTAGCTCTTCTGAGTAAATGTACAGTACTGCCTCCTGAATATTCTCAATGTTTTTAGTAATTCTCTTAAATGCTGCTGGCCTGTTTTATCTGGCTGTAAATTTCCAGTCGTCATGGACCCACAAGAACAACCTGTTTAACCAGGTCATCTAAAAACCATGTTATACCAAGCTGCTAACAGTAATGGCACATCCTTGAGTTATTTCACCCATCCCCAATCTCTTTTCATCAACAGCATTACTGCAAAGCATAAGCAGCTGGAAGGTCTCAGTCAGGCTTCTGCTGAATACCAGGTTCTACAGATTGCAACAACACTGGAGAACTATGGAGTAGAGTGGCATTCGGTTAGAGACAGTGAAGGGCAAAAGCTCCTTATTGGTGTTGGACCTGAAGGCATATCCATCTGTAAAGATGACTTCAGTCCTATCAACAGGTACATATTTTGTGGAATTACTTTTTCCATGTTTCAGAACTACTGGGCATGCCTCACTTTTATGTAGACAAAAGTGTTCTGTGAATTACTTAAAGGACCCATTGCAATGCAGGGTCTGAGGGCACTACCTGCTTATAAGACAACTAGTCTTAAGGTTCTTGGGTTTTAAGTTCTTCTGTGGCAGAACTCTTTAAATCCAGCCTTATAGGCAAGTAAGAGGTCATGGTATCAGAAGGTACCATAATAAGTTGTGGGAAATGCTCTTTAAAAGCTAAACTTGTTTTTTGTATTAATTCTTAGGATTGCTTATCCTGTTGTTCAAATGGCAACACAGTCTGGGAAGAATGTATATCTGACTGTTACCAAGGAGTCTGGTAATAGTGTTGTTCTCCTGTTTAAAATGATCAGTACTAGGGCAGCAAGTGGACTCTACAGAGCAATTACAGAGACGCATGCATTTTACAGGTTAGTATTGCCACAAGAGTCAGCTTTGATATTCTCTGAAGGCCCAAACAGGAGTTGAACAGGTTTTTGCTGCTTTCCATTTAGTGGGATGGGAGTTTAAGAAAAGTAAGATTTTTTTTTTAGTATACTACTCTGAATAATACCACTTCAGAATAAGAACTTGCTGTTTTCTTTAATTCATAATACATGCACTTGTCCCTATGTATGAGTCAGGATGAGAGCAAAGGAGTAGAAAGCCTGTTTTTTTTTTTTCAAAATAAGTAGGTGTAGGCCATATGCATGTATACTTTTGCCTTTATTTGGCTCCTCCTGTTGCCAGAAATTGTCTTCCTACAATTCCTGTCCTTGCTCACATGCTTAGGATTTTGCTTCATGCCAGGAGCTATCAGTTGTCTTTTATCCCTCTGCTCTTTGAGGCAAGGCTGCTGTAATCATCTGATGGCTGTCTTTTTTTTGAAACTGCTTCTCACCTCTTCTGTGAGGTCCAACACAGGTAGAACTAACTATCAAAGATAGTAGTGGTGTTCCCTAAATTAACTGCCACATTGATCTCAATTACTTAAGAGAAGAATTGGACTTGAGCAGAGAAAGATACATATGCGAGGCAAAGTCCCACCCAGTTTCTCAAATCAGATCACTAATACCGTTAGAGCAATTAACATCAGTTAGTTGTGTTTCTAATCACTGTAGCTAATCCGCAGCTAACCACTGCTTATTTTGTGAGCCTGATGTTAAGCATGACTTGTTATCCTCCATGATTATCAGCTCCTGCACTCTTATTTTGCACTCTTCACACTTTCCAGGCAGTTAAAGCATTAAATATCTTTGCAGACAGTCTTAACTGTTTGGTCTTGATATTTGGTTGTCATTTCTGCTGTCCTTTGCAGTTTGACTTTAAGCAGAATTGTAGCTAGGCAATAGGATTTGGTTGGGAACTTGGATCTTGGACAGGCCCTGTGAGGCTGTCGTCCTTGTTCTGCTTGTTCTTTCTCTATGTTGTGCAGAGAAGTGATAGTGCTGTAATAGGCTTCTGCATGCTTAGCTGTATCACTGGAATCAGTGGCAAGCATGGTTAGGCTAGCTGGAGCACTCTGTGGCAAACAGAAATGGCTTGATTTAACAATGCTAGTATATAAAGTACTTAGTGTCAAGTAATGCATTTAACCAAATTAACCAGATCTTCATTAAAACAAAGAGCCTATTTAGAGAAAGAGGTATTATGCCAAAGGCTATTAGAACTATTCATTGTAGCATCTTGGCATTGCCATGTAAAGAGATGTTGCTAAGCAGATCTGTAGATTAAGCAAGTGTTCGGTGTTTATAGTATGCCTTAATTCCTTTCTGTAGCCTGATTATTTTACCCAATACTTCACATTTTTGAAGATATAGAAATACCACCTCTGGCTGTCTTTTGCTTTGATTTCAATGCTGTTATTTCAACTTTGAGGAAAAATTAATTGTAGAGGGAGGCTAATTAGTATTAATTAACTCAATTTTCTTCTGCTTTGCTGTTTTATAGGTGTGACACTGTCACAAGTGCTGTCATGATGCAGTACAGTCGAGACTTAAAGGGCCACTTAGCATCTCTTTTTCTGAATGAAAACATTAATCTTGGGAAAAAATATGTCTTTGATATTAAAAGAACATCGAAAGAAGTTTATGATCATGCAAGACGAGCTCTTTATAACGCTGGCATTGTGGATCTTGTTTCGAGAAGTGACCAAACCCCACCGAGTTCCCCCCTTAAGTCTTCAGAAAGCAGCATGAACTGTGACAACTGTGAGGGTCTTAGCTGCCAACAAACAAAAGCTCTGCAAGAGAAGCTGCGGAAGCTAAAGGAGTCCATGCTTTGTATGGTGTGTTGTGAAGAAGAAATCAATTCAACTTTCTGTCCCTGTGGCCATACAGTATGCTGTAAGACCTGTGCTGCCCAATTACAGGTAATTCCATGAAGTTAGCAAATATGTAGAAGCTTGAGTTTTCTGTATACTTCAGTATACTAGATTAATGTGTACACTGATTCTAGCAAAACTGATTGTTTTAAGACAGTTTTCAGTAAAACTGTTTTCATCCTTTCCAAAGGATATTCTGTTTAGGTAACTTTAAAAGTTTTATCTGTGCAAGTTCTCCTGTGGTGAAAGTAAGGATTAGCTGAGTCTTGCAGTGGACTGTTTTAAATATGGAGACTTTTTTTAAAAAAAAAAAAAGCTTTATTGTAGAAAAAGATGTATTTTGAGTGTATATACTTACTGGAGACAAAGTAAACTAACTTCCTAATGTTTTTCCTTTCCAGTCATGCCCTGTTTGCAGATCTCATGTAGAGCATGTCCAGCATGTGTACTTGCCAACCCACACCAGTCTTCTCAATCTGACTGTGATCTGATCTGCATGTACAACTTAAACGGATCATGTACTTCTTAAACTGCACTATTATGAATTGCAACCATTGATTGTGAAGAAGGCAACCACTCTGGCACCAATCCACGATCAAAAGCAAAAATACTGAATTGTTGAACATAAATATCTTTGCTCAGCATGCCCATGATGGCTTGGGATGTCTTTTGGGAGCAGAACTGTTAATTGACTCATGTTACTAAAACAGGAAAATAATGTCTATGTTTGTAGCATGGCAGTGTTGCCAAAAAGCTAGGGAGCCCTGGAGAAATGTGGTATACACATTAATATACCCAGCAAGAGCAATGCAGCCTTTTATTTTACTCTTCAAATTTTTAGTACAGTCATTCCATTTATTTTAGTAGTCAAACCAGCTTTTACAAATATCAGTTTAGTATGGCTCATAGTTTATGCTTTTAGTAAACTGCTCAAAAGGGAAAACTTCTCTTTTAAAAAGGTTCTTAAACTATACAAAGCTTCATCAAGCAGCTGCATTCAATTTTCTTAAATAGAAAGCAATTCTGTTAGTATAGCTTTGGAATGGTAGAACAACTTTTAATTTCATAGTGCTACAGGTGGGTCAGGAAAGTCTTCTGGTTGGTAATGATGTGCTATGGAAGCACTGCTGCAGGACTTCATTCACAGCTCTCAATAGGTAAGGTTTCCCATATCCAACTTGATTGGTTGGTAGTCTTGGGTGCTGTAGTCAGCTGCCCTTTAAGTTGGCTTTATTTTTGGAGGCTGGTATCAAACTGTTAATCATATGCCATTATTTTCTAAAAGAAGAGTTTATATATAACTTTAAATGCTTTCTTCAGTTAATGTCTTTATTGGCTAGGATATTTCCTGCTAAAAAGTTTTTAATCTCCACCCCCCGTCTTGGGCATTTTGGACTCCAGTTTCCTAGCATAATCTCCAAGCTACAGAGGAACTAGAGACCATGTTTGGGTGCAATACTGGCTTAATTGAAGCTAGAAAAGTACACTGTCACTTTACTGAAACTTTCTGACTATACTTTTCATATTGCCTTAATGTAGCAGTAAGTGTGTTTATGCATCTGTTTCTTTGCACAGACATTTTGTCAAAATATTAAAACTCTACTTTTTTATGACACATTAGCATATAAACCTTACTCTAAGAGGGTATTTATTTTTTCACTTTGTAAAGAAAATTTTGTTTTCTCATGGAGCAAGAGCTTTGTCCTATATCGTAGGCAACTTCTGTCTTTTTATATTCAGATTAATAAAGGACTTTAAAAATCTATTTTGTGTTATTTATAAGTCTTATTTTTCTGAAGTTTTTCTGCAGTATTACTGAACTGAAAATATGGAATTTTCATGTTTATAGCCTGAATGTTGTGGGTCACCTTTTGGGAGGAGGAAGCTCCCTTAGGTGTATGTGAATTCTGAGGGAGGGAAGAAAAGTGAAAGAATAGGAGCATATGTATCAGCAGAGAAGGCTGACCAACTATTGTAGTGGTATACAGTGGTGCTAAAGCAAATCTTCCTCCTTTTCCAGAGACTTTGTTCAGTGCTAATAGAATTACATTAATATCTAATCCATCATCCTATGGCAGCTGACTGAAATGGATTGTAAATTAATCTAAATAGATGTTAATATAGGCAGCTGATTTAAAGCATTCAACAAAATGAAGCTGTTTAAAATAGGCAAGCATAACTCTAATTACACAGCCAATATAATTAGAAGTACCTAGACATCCCTAATAAAAATAATCCTAGTAGTTAGAACCCTAATTAAGGAAGGGTTTGACAGGTTAAATGGTATAGGTTGAATTCAGGTGGAGCCTGTGACTTTTGTAAATATATTCTGCCTTGTCTTGAAAAGCTATGCACAGGTTCAGTTAGAAAAGCCAAAGTACATGTTCAGACAGGAGCCTGACAAGTATTGGCTCTGTTTGAGGCTGTTGAAAACCTAGTCCTGTGTTGGGGAATGAAAGTGTGGAGCACAAGTGGAGGCTAATAACTTTTTGTAATGGGGAAGGGTGGGATCAGAATTCCAGTAGATGGTTTTAACAAAATAGCTGCCTTTTCTGGGAATTGAGCAGTAGGTAACCTGTTCTGAATGCTTACCAGAAGCTTCACTTGCTTTGTATGTAAGAGTTAATAGGATGCAAAACAATGTAAGAGCAGCTTTGTGTTCACAGATAGCTTTCTGCAAAAACTGTTCCCGAAAATGTTGTTAATCAAGCTACATTAGAGAACTCCTGCTGAACTTTCCAAAACTGCTGGGGTATGCATTGCTTAATGTTTGCAGTTCAAGTACACCTTTTCATGAAAGGACTATGTCTGATCCACGTGAGCTGTGAAGCATGTAAAAATGAAACAATAGGAAATCCTGAAGTCCTCATGCCATGTAGCCCTTCTTCAGAAAGAGTTTGGTCTTGCTTGCCGAAGTCCTGTTGCTTCTCCTAAGAAGCTTTGTCTGTCTGGTAATGGACGGCATGAGGGGGGAGAAACAACAGAATAGTTCATAGGAGCAGCTGGAGTTTGTGTCCTTGACACTTGTAGGAACTGCAGGACTGATCACAAAACTTCATCTGGTTCTTCTCCCAACTTATGCTAGTGAACTTGTGTGTACCAGACACTCCTGATGAAGTCAGCTCCTACACTGATGTTGCTACCCAAAGCTAGTAAGTCTTGCCAAGAAAATGCTACCTCACAGAAAATTCAATTCTTCGTTTCTGAAGTCATCTTCGTTTCTGAAGTCAGCATGTGGCTTCTATAATCTCATCACATGCATGTAATGTCATTTTAAAAAGCTACAGTCTCAAGTTTCTGCTAAAAGTAACTAAATAGGGGGAACAGTGTCACCTTTAGAGATGCTATGACTTGCTGGGTGACTCCTGGAGCCCCATGAGTATTGGACCTCCTGGCTGCTGGACTGCAGCCAAAAGCAGCTGTGCAGGGGGAGAGTTTTAAGTTTCAACCACAGGAGAGATGTTTGTACAAAAATGCAGCTACACTCAAATGTTGTTAATAAATAAGTTAGGGATTTAGCCATAACTACACCTGTGCTACTAGGGCTGGAAACTCCCAGCCCTCTTTTGGTATCTGCCTGGCTTTCATCCTCCCTGCTCAAGGGAAAGCTCAACCCGCAAGGGACTACAAAGGCAGGATGTGGAGATGTTTCAAGATGCAACTGTCATGAAAGCACAGCTCTGTCTTCTAGCATGTAGATGCTAATTTCAGTACACACAGTAATGTTAAAAAGCCAAAGAACTGTAGAATAAAAGCTTCTGTATTTTTAAATTATTTTGATTTTTTTTTCCCTAAGTGCCACAAAAGCGTGTACACAGCAATGTTCATATATTTTAAGATTTATTTCCTTGTTAAGTCAGCGCTGTTGTGTTCCCAACGGAATGCCCCTGGGGAAAATTCTCATCTGCCAGCCCACGCTGTTTCACTTCACAGCAGCATGCTGGCACATTGATCAAAGATGGGGGAAAATTGCAGCTCAGATTTCCTCTATATGGTTTCAAACAACAAACTTTCTGCAGAGTGTTAAAATTATGAATTGACAAGTCTCAGCTTCAGAAATGCCTGGTCAAAGATCCTTCTTGAATTTCCCTCAGTTTTCACAGAAGGCATGCTGGAGTAAATGCCTCAGTCACCTTTGTGCCCATGGGTTCAGCTGTTGGGAGCCTGTTACAACTCAAAGCAGGAACTGTAAGTCTTTGTAGGAATTGACAAATAGGTTTAAAAAGAAAGGGGGAAAGAAATGGGGAGGAAAAGTGAAGAAGAAAAGATTTTCCACAGTGGGGCCTAAGCACAGCTTTGGACATTGCTGGAGGACACCTGTACTAAGATGGATGATGGCTGGCTGGAAAGTCCGGGGGGGAGTTCCTGCTGTGGGGCCAGGGCTGCCCCTAGGAATACAGACTAGGGTGAGTGGGGATGGGTGGGCAGCAGTCTGGGAAGGCAGGACAGGGCTGGGCAGGAGAACAGGCGTGCTGAGACAAGTGAGGTGTCTACAGCCACCAGCACCCACCATGAGGGCAGAGACCAGCTCACCATGTCTGGACAGGCATGGGAAAAGAGCAGTTGCCCAAACATCCCCATCTGCTGCAATACCTTATATCTGATGGGAATTTAGCTCATCTTTCTGCCTCCTCCACAAAGTGTACCAGCACCTCCTAGGAACCTGCTGGCATTTTATGGCCCTGGCAGGCCACAGCCAAACGTCCCAGTCTGCAAGGACCATGTAACATCAAACAACTTCAAGGTGTAAGCAGCCAGCTGGAGCCCCTTTGCTCAACAGTTGGTCCAACACTACTGGGTGGTAACAGCTGTCATGTTTTCAGTGTCCTTTTGTTTCCTGTAAAGGGTGGTGTGATCTAGCAGTAGGTGCCAGGAGAAACGCCGAGAAAGGGCTTTCAGAGCCCTAATCTGAAGGAATTGCTGTTCGGTGTAGTAGCAAGGAAGCACAGACTGTAGGAACTGTGAAAATTTGGTGGGAATCATGATTCCTCCGTGAGGATGTGGGATGGGAGGTGTCTGGAGCTGTGGAAAGGTGCTCCCCTATGCAGGTCGTGCATGAGGTTCAGTGTGAGTGCCTGTGTCTGTCGGGACCAGGGGCTTTTGGGGGCTGGCCAGTGGTTAGCTTTCATAGCACTCAGGCACACAACAAGCTCCTGAAAGGAAAAGGTCAGGCAAACAAACCATACAGGCTTTCCCAGATCTTAACCACAGGTCGCTTGCTGATTTCTTGCCAAGTAAAATGCAGAATGTTTTCCAGCTGCTTGGGGCCTGGGGGAGGGCAAGACATGAGTGGGAGGGGAGTCCGTCTGCTGATGTCTTTCCCTGCCTTCACTTTGACCCTCTCCTAAGTGACCTGATTTAACATCTCCACTCTTCGCTGACCCTTCCTTACTCTGCAAGACTTTTCTGTTCTCTCACCAGTGATTTTTGATTTTTGTCACGAGGCTCTGAAGTCAGCCAGTCTTCTGCCAGCAGCTGTCCTTATGAACTCCACTCCGGGAAAGAATCTGCCTTTCTTTGGCCAAGACTGTTCAGTGGTCACACAGACACACAAATCTCTTTCTGTGCCTCAGCAGGAGCACAAAGGGCACCATCCACCACATTTCTACCTGTGACAGCAAGAAAAAAATCAGTAGAGATGAATCTTTCCTCTTACCATTGACGTGCCTAGACAAAAATGTTCGTCTGTATCTTCTCTTTCAGGGTCACATAGTGGTTAGAGTAGGATTAACTGCGTGTGCATATGTTTAAAGGTGTTCAACATCTCTATTTTTATCCAGTAGTTGGTGTCTAGCTTCTCTGCTTCTTCAAAGCAAATCAATGCAGGTAATGATAGACAGTAACGTGGCAACGTTTTACATAAACAGGCCTGCCGGAGCCAGATCTTCCTCTCTCCTGCCAGAAAGCTGTTTGTCAGAGGAATCCATGCATCTGGCACCAAATTCCAATCATAGCACGACAACTGTGGGAATTACAGAGACATTGGCAGCTCATCTGAAGAGACAGTATTTGTTTTCCTTGTTTTGAACTATAAATAGTCAATAGAGGACTCTCATTCAAGCAGTATCGATGATTGAAGTAATCCAGGCACAGAGACATGGCCAAAAATTGGACTCCCACTCCAAAGCTGACCCACCTCTTGCTTCAGAAGCCCAAGTTCCAAAGTGGCAGTGCAGAACACATGCCCAGCAGCAAACAAGCCCTCAAGATACAGTGACACACCCACTGTTTGTTTGACCTTAAAACTGTTTGCCTGTGTCCCTGCCTGACCTAGATTTTATTTATTTACTTAATTATTAAACACCTTCAGCTCTGCTGTGGTTTGAGCAGCTGACTTCCACCTCAGCCTTTCCAAGATCTACGAAGTGGAACAACACTTGAGGTGTCCCGAGAATGCCCTGCCTGCCTGGGCAATGTGCTCGGTGCTAGGGCACGCCGACAGCACGTGCCCTCGCAGGAGGCAGTTGCAGGGTCCTTGTGTTCAGTACACTGGAAGCAGTGCTTCACCACCTTATCATCAGGGCTTCTCCTACCCCGGGGGAGATGTGCATTTGAACCTCTCCTGGGACTGAAGTAAATGACCGCAGCTCTTCTGTTCCCTGGGTGAACTGTCCTTCTGCTGTGATAAGAAGTAGAAGAGGACCAAGTCTTCTCTAATCTCAAAAAAATACAATACAATAAAATAAAATTGCTCAGTTTCTACTTTTAAGAATAATTGCAAGCACATTCTTGGAGGAGACTGTTAGGAATGATATATGTGGAAAAACCCTTCGAGGGAAAGGCAGAGACACAGGGGTATTGCCACAATGGATTGCTGTTTCCCAATAGACCGTGATCTTGGGCAGTAGGTTCCCAAATGCCCAAGTGAAGTGCGGGTACTTTTTCCTCGTGTCATGTTCCTACTCAAAATCAGTTGTCATGTCCTGCAAACCAAGGCCATTACTGCAACGTTTTCTCTGTGTGGCAGGAAGCTCGGTACCAATGGAAAAAAGAGGAATACCAAAACGAGAGCACAATCTACTGAATGTAAAATCAGCAGCATAGCTGTAACTCATCCTGAAAATCATGTCCCTGAGATAGAGAAGAACATGTGACTGAGGAAGTAACAAGGGTAAGGAACAAGTGACAGGAAGATAAAGGTCAACTCCCCAACAATCAAATAAATTTCTGTGGTTTTTAATAATAAATGGAACTGTGTCATATGCTTCTTTTCTTAATCTTACCTATGCAAATATTAAATGAGAAACCCCAGGCTGCCAAAGCCTTCCTTATCAAAGCTTCCTTACCAGTCACAGCTACAGAGAAAGAACATTGCTTTGGTGGTGAAGATGCAAACCCCCAGCTAATCATCAGCCAAGTGCTGTCTCCCTGGATTTTTTTGGAAAACTTGAGTCCTTTACCATTTCACTGGGGCACATTTTTTTCCCAGAGCGTGGCGCTTGTTCTTGCTCAGCACATTTGTGGGAGGGATACAGTACTGTCATGTGAAACACCCTATGGCTTCCCCAGCAGCTTACTGGGCACCTACTAAGAGGTATTATCCATGCTCAAAGCAGTGTGGTCAGTCTCTCGGGAGTTTTTTCCCCTTCCTCCACACTTGCAAACTCACTTTTCCACTTTAGTGCAGTCCAAACAAAATGCATTTCTGCTAAGTAAGGCTAATTTGCATGCGAGATTTTACTTTGGGAGGGAGTTATGTTCTAGAAAAATACATATGTTCAAAGGGAAAAAAGCTGGGTATCTTAGTGAAAGTACATGTTTCTTTTTAGCTCTGTCCAGCTTAAGAAAATCATCATAAGACTGATGTCTTCGAGTTTTACACACTTTCAGAGTAGACTCAGACATTCAGACAGGCACACTCATACTTTTTGCTTCAGTGTAAGCATGAAGTTTCAGTCATCAGAAAAGGCATTTTCAGAATGTTTTTCAGGTTGTTAAACAAGGAACTATAACTGAAACTGTTCTGCTAATTCACTGATAAGTTATCACTGGATGATCACCAGATTGAAATTTCACGTGCAGCTTCCGCACAGCAACCAGTATAAGACTTTTAACCCCTGAGTTGTGTCTGCTTCTGTGTGTTTTGTTACCTCTCGTATCCCACACTGCATTGCCTTGTTTTTGAAGATTTGCCTACACTGTGGTCTTCTGCTTTCCACAGCCACCTGTCTTTTTACCTGTAAGCTCCTTGCTGCCTCCCTCCACAAAGCCCTGCCCTGCTCACCTCTTCTGGCTCAGGTTGTCCTTCTCTGCTCTCTTGATGCCTTATACCCAACACCAGGAGCATGTCAGCTGCCTCTACTCTAAATCAGCTTCTGTCTGCATGCTGCTGTATTCATTGCTACAAAGCAGTATTTGCATTACTCTTTATTTAGGCCAAATCCCTGTAGTTGGGCATAATCTGGTTCTTTCTCTTTCTACAAATCTCTCCTCCTTGGTCTGTTGCCTTCTTTCCAAAGGATATTGCTGTATTTTTTAAAACATGAGAAGTGGGCACTTGGATCTCTGATGAACTGAGCATCAGAGAAGCAGAAGGCAACTGGCCTTGCAAGAGATACATAGTCCCAAGATGGCGACACTGCTCTTTTTGAGGAAAAAGATAGATAGGGACCCAAAATACTGTCAGTGATTCTGTGATTTTGCTAACAATGTTCTTGAATCTACAGAGTTTTTGAGAAGAAAGGTGTGTGGCTAACTCATCCCAGACAAGAAAGACTTTACAGTGATGTTCCCTGTACGGTCTCCAATAAAGGAGAGTTGCTAATTGTTCATTCCTCCCAAGCTTTCATTTCTCTGTGCTGTAAGTGACTTAGCCTGCGGCAGGCTCCAGTCTGGACTGGAGTTTTTGGTTCTTATCCATCCACCTTAGAGCTTTGTTGTGGCCCATGTATTTCCTCCTGGTGATCATCTTACTAGGGACCACAATTTGCCACAGGGACAGGCCCAAGTCCACAGCCATCATTCAAGCTAGACTTTGGACCTGGCTTTTTCTGCAAGGGGAACTGCAGTGAAACCAGGTAAATCTCCAGTTTTGGAGTTCAACACTGAGACTGCTGACTGGATCAGTGTCTGAACTGCACTGTTTGGGCACGTCTCTTGTTTTTGTTAAATACTGAAGCATTCTTCCCCTGGGCTGTCTGCTCCTGACATTCATGCTTTCCCTCCAGTTTGTAGGTTGAAGAATCAGGTAATTACTACCCTGGGGTTTCCATCCTTTGGAAAATGCTCTGCCCTCCTACCAAATGTGGATTTTTCTGTTTAAACAGAAGTGCTTGTAATCAGTGGTTTAGCTTTTCTTGTTGCCTTGTGTTTGTTTCTCTGTAAAACGAACATTTTCTCCAGACTTGCTGGAGGGCTAAAAGAGGTGATTCATAAGTCTCACATTAGTGTGCAAGTCTTTACATGGACACTAATTAGGTTCAGGATGAGATATCAGTTGCTCCCTGAGCTTGGTTTTCCTTATCCCACCAAGCCATACATTGCCCTCAATGCTGCTATGGCCAGCTAGATTCCTAATCTCTCCAGACAGCTGCCAAACCCGCTGGACTGTGCAAAAAGGGCATGTCTGAGACACTATTTCATGGTGACTGTGGCATAATCAAACCTTCATCTCAAACATACAGATTGATCCAGGTAAGTCTCTGGACATGGCTCCTGCTGGCATTTTTGTTGGCACAAGTGCAGCATAATGCCAAAGAGCCATGGGCAGCAGCCAGCAGAGACGGAGTGTGGGAGCCTCTGCTGCTCCACCAGGATGGTCAGGCTTCTGGAGTCATGCAAAGGGAGCAGAAAAATAGATCACTCTCTCTTATGAAAATTAAGGTTCAAGTTGCTCTTGGGCTCCTTACCGGTTGCTAGTGTAACTAGCAGCTGGGGAAAGCTTGGATGAGGAGCATCATCTCCTAGAGCAAAATTTTTTGCTTTTCCCCCTGTCAGATTTCAGTGGGAGAGGAGTGCTGGGAAGGACCTGATGCCTTTTCACCATGGTATGTCCCATACCATGGTATGTCCCATACCATGGTCCCAAAGCTCAGAAAAAAATAGGCCAGATGAAGAAGGGCACAGAGACGCCAGTACCACCTCACTTGGTAGCTTTACTGACAGATTGGTGAAAGCCAGAGCGAGGTGACTACAGAGACTGTGTGCACACCGGTGTGTGCAGGTATGACTGTTATCGCTGGTGCTACAAAGGAAATCTTGTATTACTTGGAGACAACAATAGCCTAGAAAATGGAGCGGGCACCAAGGAATAAGTGAAATGGAAAGAATCTGATCCTCCTCATTAAACTGCTCACTCCCCAACAACAGATGGTGTGTTTGGGAGTGTTTGTCGTTAAGAAAGTTAAAGCCCTGGACCAAAGGGAAAATATAAACCACATTTAACTACTTGCATATGTTGACTTTTGGAATCACTTCCAGGCAGATATAATGTCAGACATCCACACACTGACCCCCCTTTTTTGTTTGCCTGTGCTCTTTCATTCGTCGTGATGTTTGTCCCGTGACCCAACATGACAGCAAAATGTTAGCTATTGTTTTGCCAAAAATAGTAAACATGTTTGGAGAACTATTTAGGAGAAAGGAGAGCTGCAGCTCATGGAAGGTTTTGTATAGCAGAGACATTTTAATATAGGCAGGTGGGAACAATTATTATGTCTGCCTTGAATTCAATTCAAATAGCTATGCCAATTTGCATCACTCAAAATTTATTTTACTATGTCGCCTGTCTGTTTCAGATCGTCAGAGGTTTTTTCAAACCTCCTCCAAAGCATTCTAAGAACGATACTGAGAAAAAAATATATCATTTTGCCACCTTAAAAATTCTTGCCTGTGCAAATCCCTCATGTGTGTACCACCTAAATCGTATAAATACTTTAATACATTTTTATATTTATATATATAAATATAATATATATATATATTATTTATATTTGCTTATACCTTTGAATCTATGCATACAGGTACATGTATTTTATTAGGCTGCAGTTGTTTTTCTTCCTACCCTGCCTCATTCAAATGGCCCCAGCTTGGAGAATGTATCAGTGCTGGAGAGAGAGGAGAAAAAGAGCTTTATGTTTAAAGCATCAGCTCTCTGGATTTGAACTCAGCTTTTACGTGAAGTTCCCACCTGATGCCAGCCATGTGACACAGCCACGATGTTCCCAGCCGGCTGTTAAAATAAATCCACGCTGCAGATTGCTGCTTTCAGCCTGCAGGGCAGCTGCAATCCTCTCCCACGCGTTACCTGCACTGTGCCAGCACCGTGCTGCATGGCACTTCCAGCCAAGCAGCACCCCGAGGTCTTGTTCTGCCCCCAGATCCTTCTGTGGCAGATGTGCAGTGCTGATGGCCGAAGCTGCTGCTCTCGGTTGCTTTGGTCAGGCTACACTGGTACAATCGACTCCAGAATTTGGCTCAGTACATCACCTGCTGTCACCATCAAGACGCGTCTTCTAATATTAGATGAATCCCCAAGGTGCTCCTTGAAAGGGAATATATATATATATATATATATATCAGCCACATGAGGTGATGGATGTGCTGTATTACTGGAATCAGCAAAATGATTTCCATTAAAATGTAACATTAAATCTCACTCCTCCATCCCACTGTGAAGCATCAGGGAAAACTATCTCATGAGCAGGGTATTTCCAAGATTTTGAAACGGATTCACAGTCTCACCCCTGTCACTGATGCCGTCAAATTGGCATACCGCATACCTCAAAGTGCTGTGCACTGCACAGCCATAAATCCCGCATGGATTTATCCTATTGCCTCAGTGTCGTTAGCCCTGCTATGACAGGCTGCAGAGCCGAACGAGCGCACAACTTGGCAGAGGTCATGCAAGGTAGCAGAGACCTCCCGGGGGAGCACAGGCTTGATAACAGTCTCATTTTCTGAGCGCTGCTGGGTAAGCAGCCTGGATGCCATACTCTCTCGGTATCATTTAGTGGTGCCCTCGACTGTTTTTACTCAGGATGCATCTGTGCAACATTCTGGGAAACGGAAACATTCATTCAGGCATTTTGTTGTCTTGTTTTCTGACCCCCCGAAAAGCTACCTGTCATTTCCCAAAGCCACTGCCAAATCGCAGCGTGGCTGTTTTTAATATTCATTATAATTGTGTTAACATGTTTGCTGAGTGAGCACTCGTGGCCTGTGCTGACCGCTTGGAATTCAAAATTAGCACAGTAATTATATTTCACAGTCTACTGGCCGATGGGAAATTTCACCTCACTTGTGAATTTGCATGTTCTGAAATAGGTCGGAGAAGCAGATGGCTTTGCAAGAAGAGAAAAAAAAAATAAATAAAAAATAAAAGGGGCTGCGAGTCAGGCTCTTGTTTTGCTACTTGGATTAAGCCCTTCCTAGCAGGGTGAGGGCTCACACCCAGCTAGGTGGCTCCCTGGTTCTTGGGGAACCATCAGGAGCAGCTCTGGGATCTTCCTGGAGGTGGCTTCTGGGTGGCTTCCAGGGGCGTTCATGCAGTGTGTCCAGCAGCACCAGCTCCTTAGTGGCTCCAAAAGATGAGCCCAACATCTAAGAGTCTTAGGGCACCTGAAAAACAGCATACCACTGCTCTGAAGCTGAAGCTGTAGTTAAATACAGGCGTTGCCAACTGCAAGACCTGTTAGATAACTGAGCAAACATATCTCTGGGGAAACTACCTTGGCCTGAGGCATTTTTCTCACTTCTGTGGACATAAGGAAACTACAACATCCATCTTCTAGCCCTTCTTTGTTTATCACTTCAACCCCAGCAATTAAGGGCAGTCTCAGACACAGTAAGTTAAAGCCCCCAAGGAACACAAACGCCCCCAAGGAGCCCACTACATTCCTCCAGTGTTTCAGCACATTACGAGGCCTATTTTCCCACGTACTGTGGTGGGGTGAAAAACAAATGAAAACGCTTCAGAGTCACACAATGTACTTCTGTGAGTGCTTTCATGATTTCATATTTTGTCTGGATTGGCCTCCTTCTGGCTTCCTGTTTTCTCTTACTTGCCTTCCTCCCATGTACCCACAAACACCTGGTGTCTCAACACTTGATGTATCTCTCAGCTTAATAACCTCACCACAAAATTAACAGAGTCACTGTGATCACCAGTTGGGGTTTTTGAAGAAGAAGAATCCAACAGCCATGCATGGTGACCTTGCATGTGCAGTCTCTGGCTCAGTGAAGAGGCAGTGCCATATGCGAACCTGTCATGATGCCTCTCCGTG
This sequence comes from Oxyura jamaicensis, assembly GCF_011077185.1. Lineage (NCBI taxonomy): Eukaryota > Metazoa > Chordata > Aves > Anseriformes > Anatidae > Oxyura > Oxyura jamaicensis. The sequence goes on from NC_048894.1 coordinate 52,977,954, forward strand.
TTCCTTCTCCATTCTGCACTGCATCCACAATGATCTCACAGCCACAGCATCCCTGCAGATACAGCTGCACCACCAGCAGTGGGTGTCTGGAGAGAACCCATGGGCTCCTGATACGAAGACGCCAGTCCTTTCCACGTGCACTGAAGGAGAGTCTCTGCTGGTCTTAGGCTGAACACAGGCCACGATTGTTAGATGGGACCATGCAGTTTGGGCGCATTTTAGTATTGGAATGCAGGCTTTTGCTTTCATATATGATAAATTTACCTGGATATGCCAATGCTGTAGTACCTTATTTTTCTTTCCTTGAAGCCTGCAGGAGAAAAACACTACATTTTTTTTTCATGCTTGTTTGTTGTGCTCCTGCCCGTCTATAAGAGACACAGTTCACACAAACAGCAGAGGTTCCTGGGAGAAGCCTAACCCAAGAATGGAATTTTGCTCGTCAGACACAAAGCAATTAGCAATCACACCATTTTCTTCTCTTAGGAAACGAGCTCCACTGTCTGAGTTGACCAACTGGGATAGGTCTGGAGGCAACACTTACAGATCTCTGCCTATCGGTAGCAACTCAGCCGCAGCTAAGCTCAGCCAAAAGCCCCAAGCTTTTATGTATGTCACTTTACTTGTGCCCTAATTTTATGCTAACCATTGCAAAAATCAAGAACTGATTGTTTATTTATAATTAATGAGGGCTTTTTCCAACACCAAGCACTGAATTTCTTAATGACATTCAAATCAGCTGTACACTGAGATGGAAAGTGAGGACTCCTTTCATAAAGGTATCAATAATACTTGTTAGTGGCAGCCTGCTCTTGCCTTGTCTTACAGTCCTCTCACAGTGTATGTTTCCACGTTTTGTTATTTTGATTCTCATTTGATTTATATAGAGAAAAAATAGTGTATCAATGTACAAAGAATGTATCCATGTCAAATGATTAAATCATGAGTTCGGTATGAACTGCAGAACAATAAGAGATGCCTTGAGTAATTCATCTTATCACCAGCCTTGAAGAATGGATAAAAACACCTTACAAAATTCACAACAAAAGTTATCTTGGAAAAATGTGACATAATACTGTCAGCAAAGCACATGTAAAGAAAATCTAAATGCAGAAGGAAAAAAAAAAAAAAGGAAGAAAAAAAAATCAAAGGTGACTCTTGATGCTGCATCTCAGGTTTCTCTGCCCTTGTAATTATTTCCTATGGATGGTGACTACGTTGTTCTTAAAATTTTCTAGGAGCTTAATTCTTCCACAGAGCAGAAAGGTAAATAAGACCATAGCAATTATTCATGCTGTATATTCATTTCACTGTATCTAATGTTGTAACTGATCAGAAAAATCATAGCGATATTCTTGCCCTTTTCTTGGAGTCTATTTTTCATGGATAGGATTCCAGCTCATTGATTTTTGGTTGGAGGCCAGGCAGGTTTTGATCTGCCATCTTATCTACAGAAACAGACCACAGCAGACAACCCACCACAGCCCAGCATCCCACCCCCTCATGCGTGATTGTCATCTCATGAAAAAAGAATAAGACCTGAACGTTTGAAGTCATATTTGCATTCTTATGAGAACAAACAGAAGAGGTTGAAAATGAGATTACCCTGAAAGATACCTGGATGCTTTGACTGTATAAGAAGGGATGGGTGTCACTGGCAGTTCTCATAAGACATTTCCTTGAGAAACCAACCAGAAATGGTAGAAGAAGGATGGTACTAATTTGCAGAGGATTTGCTCTTTTAAAAGTCTGTGCAATCTGGATCCACTCTACACCCACGGTAGGGCCTGCTGGTGCCAAGTAATCCAGACTCTTGCTACAGGACCGGTTATTGGGCTCAAAATTCATATGAACTAAATATAATTGGCTTCTCTAGGAGGTGAAGCAAAAGCAGTTAAACATGGTGCTATCATCCCTTTAGCTGTCAGCTGCAAAAACTAGCTCGCCCCAACCAGTTGGCTTGATATGTCAGCAATGTGCAGGATGTGCAGGGAAATGCTGAGCACCTGGAGCACACCCGGCACAGTGCTCATCTCATGAGCAGCCCTCTGGCCTCATGAAACTCTTGGGGTTTGGAGCACATGGAAGAGACAGGACCATATGTATCACCAACATGCTGAGAGAGATCCAACGCAAGGTAGGCATTGACACAGCAAATGCCTGCGCTCAGCCTACTCCCCAAAATCAGAGCTATCTGTATCAAACAATTCAGATTGCAGTACATTCAGATGAAGAAGTGGCAATGCCAGGGTGTGCTGATGGATACGAGAAGACTGGGCACTACTGCCTCTAAAAGGGGAAGCAGATCTCAAACCACACTGAACGCTTCGTCACCGGGAGCTCAGCCCAAGCAAGGCTGGCATCGTGGTTTGTAAAGGCAAAGGACATGGCTGACCAGGCCTTGCTCTTCAGTAGGGCAACTTCTGGGGTCTTAGCCCAGATTTCTTGCCCCCCCCCTGCACATCAGTAACAGTGCTAACAGCACTTTCTTGTTTATAATAAATGCCTAAATTATTTTTGTTTTCTAAATGTCATAGAAAAAGGGAATCAGTCAGTCAGCAAGACTGACACATGCCAAATAATCTCTCCAGGGAAGACAGTCATCTGTACCATTGCGTTTGACCTCATTTGTCTGACTCAATTTGACAATCTAGGCTGCTATTTTTCCTTTCTGCCTTCTGCACAAGGAGCATCTACAGATTGAATTCACATGTTTTCGTGCAAGATCCTATCTGATCATCCCCAGGGATGCAGTTTGAAGTTGTCTGATGGACAGGTCGTTTGCCCCGAGCCTTGTACCTCTGTTAGGAGCTGGGGTACATTTGATGCACAGCTGGAGTAGTGCTTTTGGTGTTGTTGCTTTCAAAGGGAGCCTAGTTCCTATGTGCCAAGCTGCTCTGAAAACCAGCTCTGTGTGCTAGAAATGGGAATGACCCAGGGGTTCATTTCAACATTATGCTACTGTACCAAATCAAAATGCAATTGCAGATGTAGCCACAGATAAGACATTTCAAGTTACTCACCATCCGTAGTAACCACGTATGAGATCACATCATTCAACCTTACCCATCTGAAACAACAGCAAACATAAAAGGACTCAGATTAAGGACTACGCTCTTTGGAGATGTCTTTATTTCCCCCAGATAACATCTGCGACATGCATGATTTGAAAATAATACGGAGCAACCTGAAGGAATAAAATCTAGAAAAAGCAGGGAAATAACCTTAATAAGGCAGTCAAGAGTCTTTCTAGAGCCTCTTGTAGTCTTTTGATATTAATGGACTTTGTGAATTTTATTGTGTTTTAAGGTTGTAGCCTGTTTGTGGGAAGTCTTTGCTCTAGGAGTTAGGATTAGGATTAAAAATAGTCAAAGGAGTGGGATGTTGCTTTCCTTTGCAACCCCCCCCCAACACAGCTGCCTGTTCCCAAACAGCACAGGGGCTTTTTTAGAGGGGATGTGGACCAAAAAGACACATTCACCCTCAATCTCTTAAAATAAAGATACAATCTGCTTCTCACATTAGCCCACCAGAACAAGCACGTCACCTGCTTTCTTCTGTTTGGAAGCATCCAGAACCTGGAGGAAATGGTGCACTGAGAAGAAGAAAAAAGCATTTAAAGAACTTCTGTGATCGCGGAAATGATACACTGAAGTGGTTCAAGAAATACTGTACTTTTCAGTAGGCTACCATTTCAAACAGACTTTATTCAGCAGGTCTAGGATCCAGTGAGTTGTTTCTCTAGCTCCTTATTCCTTAACCAGGGTTTGCAAAGAAATATTTCTCCAGCTTGCCACTCCAACACACACACACAAACAACAACATGACTGTCCCCAAGTCATCCACCTACTTCTATCTGTATTTCTGAGCAGTGGTTTCTATGGGGAGGAGCAGATCTGTGGTTCTCTGCTGCTTACTTGTTTTTCTGTGTTCTCACAACAGCTGACTCTGAAAAGGGTTGGATTCATTACAAATATTACAAACAAACAAGCAAGCAATAAATAAATAAATAAATAAATATTACCATGCAGTATTTTTTCCCAAAATTTCTTAAATGTGTCATGAAAAGCTGGGCAGGACAGAAAAAAAGATCACAGAACGTAGTTTTATCCTTAGTAGGTGAACACAAAGGATATTTCCATTTGACAAATCATTTGGCTTCAGAGTTTTGACAGTCTCTGTACAAATTCTCTCAGTAATGAGAGGTTTATTTCTTCTACTGACCGTGCCAGTGTTTTAAAAACATTTATTTACTTACCAATAAACCACCTTTTGAATGAAAGTTTCATCTGTATCTTTCATCCCATTTTCACCTGTATCCCATCCCAGAACAGTAGGTAGGTGTTGCAGCATATTTCCACACTCAGGTGTCCAAGCGGCTGATTCCTCACCTGGCCATTTCCCCACACAGCCCACCTGGAAAGAGGAGAAAGTGCCTTGTGGGGAAATGGAGAAAACAGGCATTTTTTTTTCACAAAATAAATTCTTGAGATTTTGTTGTGGGGTAAGAAGAAGCAGACATTTTCGAAATCTCTGTTTTTTACCACAATGAAAACCCTGTTCACTTCTAAGCTGTTTATTAGATTCCTTGTAAAAATGCCCGCTAATGGGCAACTGACTTCTGCAAAAAAAAGCAGCAGATTTTGCAGGGGGATTTTTTCTGTGCTATGTTAGCTTGGGGTCATATAGTTCTGCTGTGCCCAAACTCCCGGCCACCCACGCTTGCTGGTTTATCACCTGCACCTAGTCTCAAGTAAGCCAGTTGGCTTTTCAGGCAGAAACACAATTAAAAAAAAAAAAAAAAAAAAAAAAAAAAAAAAAGTAAAAAACAAAACTTTTGGCCGTATATGCTACAGCTGGACACTATCACCTCCTCATGATTCACGGTTTTCCTCTGGATCTAAGGGAAGCCGGCAGTACAGCCAAGCACTGTTTGAGGTGATAGGTCTGAAGGAAATAGGGCAGGCTCTCCGTGAGCTCAGCATGAGCGCTGCAGCATGACAGCTGCTTACTGAAACGAATGAGAACAGTCTACACTAGCTCATTGCCTTTGATCTTTCTTTGCAGGTAATTTTTATGAGTGTTTCTGGCATTTTGTGTGCTCTTGAGTATGACACTGGCGGGCAAAAGGAGCTCATACTGCAGGCTAACTTTTTATGCCACAGAAAACAAAGAAAGCTCTAAAAAAGCTCCAGCTAAGACCAGAAAATCCAGCATGTGTAAAATGGAAAAGGATAAATGGCTGAAATCAATGACCTTTTAAACTTATTTCCAATGCTCAGCAGTCCCTGCTGTGTTTTCTATAGAAGAGACAGCAGCAGGCAGGAGTTTGGGAGGAGTGAGCCATGATTCAAGGCTGTAGTGAACACCACATAAATCCTATATCCCTGTGCATCCCCTAGCAGGGTCTGGCCCCAGTGCTTATAGCAAGGGCATGAATCCATAGATAGCCTGAATTTAATCTACTCTCTTCTACAGCAAATATATTTTTGTGACATTTCAGCAAAAAATACTCATTTTAGAACTAAATCCCTGACTTTTTCTCCTGTCCTCTTTCTTCAGAGAGCCTGACAAGTCACATTCCTTTATGAGGGCAATTGTGCTTTGTGAAATTACTAAGAAATGCTGGTCCTGATACAATCTTGGTTTGTATCCACTTAGCACCTCTGCATGGCTGTTGTGGGCCTGGTACTGAACTTCGAAGCGCTGGCTTTGCCCTTATTTGTCCTTTTTACTTCAGGGCAATTCCTTCCTCATCTTGCTTCTTCTTCTTTTTTTTTTTTTTTTCTTTTTTTTCTTTTTTTTTTTTTTCTTTCCTCCAATTGTTTATTAATTTCACCCCATTTGAACTAAAAATCTCTCAGGCAAATGCTGTCTCTTATTATGTATTTGTAAAGCCAGGCCCTCAGCTGAACTGTAGTCGTTATGAGCTATTACAATAGCAATAAGAGTAAAAATTAAAATATTTGCACAGCATGGAAACACCAGTGGTAAAGCCAATTCAGGATTTTTAATGCTGCTGAAACCTACAATTCTGTGCTGCTTCAGCTTTCAGTTTACCTCCTCTTACTCAGTCTTAATGTGCACATCCTGGCACAAGTGATTTTCTTCCGAACTCAACACCACCAGCTCTTTTCCTATCAGGATGCACCCTACCGGTCCTGAGCAACATCTCCAGAGTTGCACATGACATCGACTGCCTGGGAACCAGCAAAATCGCATCTCCCTAATCCTCAAAGCTTGCTTGAACAGATTGCTGGCACCGTGCCTGTGCTAGAGGACAGGAACATTTAAAATCACATAATTTTTTTGGCTCATTGAAACCGTTCTGTTGCCCTGTTTTTTTCACTGCCATTCAGCTTGATTTGCAAGCAATTTTCTCAATGGAGCACTTCAGCGAGGTTGGGTGTACACTGTGCTCAGCTCTGCATCCTAGCCATAAGCCTCACTGGCGTTGGTTTATTTTCTGGCACTGTCATCTTGTGACTAACACTTACCTTCCTGGGTTCTGGCCCAAACCCTTTCCTACTTGGTCATCGGATGCCCAACGAAGCTTCCTTCATTCAGGCAGATTCTTGACTTCTTTTTAACAGCTCACTTTCAGGATTCATTTCTGCTTGTTAATGCAAGCCTCCGAGCATGCTGCTGCTGTGCATTTTTAAACACTTACCCAAATGTCATCTCTATTATTTCCAAACTCTCAGACTCTTTGGGGATAGCTTAGATGCAAATGAGCTGTCAAAGAAAGATTACTTGAACCAACATTAAGAATGACAAAAGGCTTACAGACTGCATGCACAGCTCATGGTTTCCAGCTTCACAGTCAGCCGTTATTCGCCAAAACCTAGGGTTTATACACAGTCCCAAAACTGTTCAGCTTTGTTACAGCAGGTCACAGTCTCTTTTCTATCAGAAGATTTAAATCTCTTAGATCTAGGAAAATTCCAGTTTCCACATTCACCCCCCACATTCTTCACACCTAAAAATTCACTTTGGAGGCTGCTGTCCTGTACACGATGGAGTCTCTTTTCCCGGTCCACACAATCTGGGGTTGTTGCACAGGTGGATTAAAAGAAAAACTGTATTAATCTTACCCTGTGCAGCAGCCTGAGAAACAGTGAGAGCTGCTCAGAAAGAACAAAGCAGGCCCAAATGGGTGCCCGAATTCAGCAGCAGGTGGCACCCCCGCCTCTGCCGTTGTGGCATACATTTTGCTGAAGAGCTGGCTTCTTCAATAGGAAATAAGAGAACCCCAGAGGCTGAGGAATTTAAACCGAATCCTGACCTGCTTTAACAGTGATGGTTACACACAGGAGATGCGTACACTCATGCACTCGTTAAAACGGGCTAGCAAGCCAAATTTGTCTGTCATACAACTACTGACGTCAACAGAAGACCCACTGTGCTTGAACAGCAGCTGTCACCATTTGTTCCCTGGCTAAAATTCAGCCAAAATCAAACCTGGATAAAGACAGCAGGTACTTTACAGATATTCAGGTCTTGCAGTGAGTGATGGAAGAACGGGGCTTGAGGGTGCATGAGGTATGTTTAGTTCTGGCTTCCCATGCCCACAGAGAAACCCTCCTGCCTCTCACTGGCAGTGGTCCAGGTGATGTCTTCTTCAGCAAGGTAGGCAAATGCAGTTTAAAAAGTAAACACATACATTGCATTTCTCATCTCGAGAGCTTAAGATGCAGCTGGGCTTTAATTAATCTGCACAGCATCTCTGCAAGGTAAAGGAATATTTTTATCCCTTGTGTGAAAGCTGAGGCACAAGGAAGTGGAGTATCTTACAAAAGGTCAAAAAAGAAGTCCATCATGGGAGAAAAGTGTTTTCCTAATTGGTGATAAGTGTGGGCTAAAGAATATTCCATGTAAATGATGAAAACGTGTTCTGTGAATTTCATGGTGTATTCCTGCTTGGAGATACTCTGCCTGCAAACTGCTGCACCGAGACCGAACATTAATCCGTATGTCATGACCTGTTGGTTCTCAGCCCAAATCACTTGCAGCCTTTTTGCTTTATGGAACATGAGCTTCAGATTTTATAACAGCCAAGACTCTGCCCCACAGCACCTTTGCAGAAGACAGCAAGAGAAAACTGCAGCGTGGTCAAATACGCAAGTTATACAATGCTGTCTTGCAGGAAAGTATTGCTCAACTGGATAAAAGGGGGCCATGTGCCAACTGCTGATGCCATTGTTCATGGCATATGGAGGGGAAAGAATATTGTTTTATAACACGTCATTCCTTGAATGTGTCTGGTGGGAAAGCCTTAGTATTTCCAAGTTCATGGATTCCTGCTCTTGTCCCCACACAGGGATAGACGGGGGTGTATACCAGCACTGCCGCTCTTCCTGGCACCTTTCTCTGAGAGCTGCCTCTCATTTTGAGCAGTGTCTTCCCACTCAGACTCAGACTAAAATTGCTCTGTTCTCACATCTTATTCTGCATATGTTCCGTGGGATCCCAGCGAGGGGATCCTTGTGGCCAGAATACTTGTTGGCCTCGCCATCTCTAGCAGAGCAGGGGTGTGCAGCACCCTGAGAGGATGGGGAGGGGATGGGGACTGCTTCATACCTGGTGCCATGAAGGCAACAACCTCTCCTCGTGCTGAACTAGCCGGAGGTGAGGAAGTGCACGTTGGTTACAGTCCTCTCAAGTTGCCCGGTTAAATTTGCTCCTTTAAGAATGAATCATGCTGACATAGGAACTGTAACAGGAATGGATATGTCAGTTACCAGGTAAATGCTGCGCCTTGCAAAATCATGGCAAGCTCTTTCCTAAGGGCGAACTTTCACTTCCTGCCCCAAGTGATAATGCCCTCTGCAAGCACATGGGTAACTGTAGTTCAAGTGGACTTAGTCACAACAGTGTTGAGATGGTGTCTCCGGGCAGACAAGACAGTAACAACCACGGGAATAAGACGACTCTTCTGCAAAAGATTCAATGAAAGATTTCTGCAGGAGCTCAAACTTACATCTTCCCAGCTGAGCATTGGAGAAATGTCACAGTGGGCTCTCAACATCCCCAGAAACCTCCAAACATCCTCCAAACAGAAACATCCAAATCTATAAGGAAGATTTCTTGCATTGAATGGCATGGCAGAATTTTGTCTTTAAGAAAGAGGAGATGCGTTGGGCCCTACAGTATTTATTATTACTGACTTTAGTGATCAAATTATCACCAGTGTAGGGCACTACCTGTATTCCCAGGCAACTCAGAATAATAGGTAGGAGGATTATGGAGCTTCCCCTTTTGCTTACAAAGTTGTGGTAGCTCTGAGAGTCGATTACGGATCTACAGTCTAGTGCTTGATCCACTGCCAGAACTTCTAGCCTTTTGCCCTATATCCATTATTTTCTAGAGGTTTAAGTTATTCTGTCTCAAAAGCACTGCAGCATAGCAGAAATAGAAAATCTGAGAACTAGCATAGAAGAGAGAGAAGAATTTTTGATCTCAAGTAAGTATTACTAAAGCTCCAACACTGGATGTATTTTCTCTTTCCATACTTAAATCAATTCTAAAGAGGGATTTTCTAACTAATCTGCATTTGTTACAGAATTTGGAGTATTCCTATGATTGTGCTACCGACTTGGGAGATCATGTGGCAGAATTTAGGCTTCCCTCCCTACAGAGTACACCAGTTCTTTGTTAAGATTGTGAAAGGGAAAAGAAAAAAGGAAAAAAATAAAATAAAAATAAAAAAAAAGGTTGAACTTAGACCAAGAAAGGCTATCTACCCTGGGAGCTGGGGAGAGTAATTTGTGGCACACATTTATTTACCTTTACTCAATTAACTTGTGTTAGCAAAAAAAGAAAAAAAAAAAAATTGCTGCGTCTGCAGGGAGTGGGGTAGCATCTAATTAAATGACTAACCATGCTATTAGTTGGACAAAACAAACACTTTTCTCTTCAGCTGGAATGGCATGTATCTCTCCAGTGAGCATCTACGGGCAGGCTGAGCTTTAAGGGTGTAACACTTCTGATTTCAGGGTTGCTGAGAATGAAAATGACAGAAATTGGCTGTGTGGGGGAAATATGGCAGCAGAGCATTGGACTTGTGAGGTCAAAGATCTGGATTGTTTTGTTTTCCCTGATCCTATTTAAACTAGCATTGCACATCCTGAGATCCTATCTGAGGAGGAAAACATTGAAAAAATGCGCAGATATAAAACAAAAGATATTTCACAAAACTGCTGGCATTGTTGTTTTTTTTTTTTTTTTTCTTTCTCATCTCTGTTGTTTTGGTTATGACTCAGAAGCCTGACTTTTCAGGCCACTTGATATTTTTTTTACCAGAAAATCTTCTTAGTGTTTTGGACAATGTCTGTGCAATGATTTGAGAGCTGTTGTAGCATGTATAAGTATATCGAGTCCTGCAAACAGAACAGTTTTCATCACTGCTGGCAGTCTCCCAGATGTATTCAAAGCATTCACACCATGCTTAAGAGGAGCTGCAACTGGACTGTTTGCAGGTGAGCTGACTTGTGGCATGCTTGGCCATGCACATCCCCAGTCCATGCACCGCTCATGCACAAGAACTTGGTCCTGTGTGTGTGATTAGACTCTTCCCTGTCAGACTGCATGCTAAGAGTAGAGATGAAAAGTAAATCCAGTCATGTCCACAGGGTCAGGCTTGCATTTCCCAGAGCATCCTGGCTATCACATGGACTGTTGTTGTCCTTCACCAAAAAACAGGCAGTACTCACGTTGTCTGTGTTGAAAGACATCTGAGCTGATGCTAACACACAAACTCAGGGGGCTGCAAATGCTCAGCACATTTGAAAATCAGGCACTTTATTTTGGTGCTTGTACACATCTGCCTTACGGGCCTCATTTCTGAAATGCCATTTGCAAATTTCGTTCTAAATATTTTATCGTGTCTATTCCCCTCAGAAGGATCTGCACAGATTAAACACAAAATGCTTGCAGAGTCCTCGGATAAGATGCATCGCTGACACAGAACGTATTGTTAATTATGACTAATTATTATTATTCCTCCAGCTGACAGGCATATGACTGATGGATACTTTCTAATCCCTATTCTCTCCCCAGATTTTCTTCCTAATTAGTGTCTTCTAGAACCTTGTAATCACATGCCATGCAAATGAACTGTATGTTATTTAGCCAGATAGATTACAGCAGATTGGCTGACTTCCTCTGTCACAAACAGGCTAGAGAAAAAGAAACAGAAAAATCACACGACGTAAATTGTTATTTTCTCTTGCAGGAAAGAAAGAAACCGGCAGTGCTCCGTGCGGTGCTGAAGACACAAAGCAGGCGGTTGAGGACTGCGATGCAAGAGTAAAGCTGCCCTCTGCAGGTTACTCTGTCACACAGAATAAATCACGCCACAGCACCTACAGGGAGAAGTGAAGTGGCTCGCCTGTGTGTTGCTAACAGATTGTCTTAACTGGAAAAAAAAAAAAAAAAAAAAAAAAAAAAAAAAAAAAAAAGACCCAGAAAACCCCAAGCTACGCATGCCCTGCACCCATGAGCAGGGGTCTGCGTGCTGGTGGTGGTGGGCAGAGAGCCAGAGGTGCAAGGAGCTTCACTGCAAGTGCTTCTTCCCTTTGCTTCCCAGTAGAAGGTGCTGAAGAAAGAAGCGTGGAGCCTCCAAAGCGCAGAAAGACACTTCTCAAATGGACTGAAAGTGGATCTCTTCCCTTCTGGCTTGTGTACCTCCCATAGTGCCCGTGGCTCAGTCGCTCCTGGCTGCAGAGGTGATCCCAAAGCTCCCTCACAAAGGAGGGCCAAGGTCTGCTGCTAATGGCTGAGAGCAATTTGCAGCTCCCTGGCTGAGGAAAACACAGTGTGCATGCAGTCCTCTGGCCGTCACTAATCCCTTCCCACTCACTGACCTGCAACCACCCAACCTGTCTAACACAACCCAACTCATTTCTAGCAGGATCTGAACCCTTCTGCAGTCCACAGTTTGCACGGATTCTTCCACGTGCACTTCTCCATGGCACTTATGCCTCTGCTTGCTCCAGAGCCTGTGTCTTTTCCAGTGAAGCTCTGGCCCAGCTGTTGATGTTGGCACATGGGAAAGCAGGTCACAGTATAAATAAAACTTCTTTTGCTGGATTATCTTTCAAGCAGCACTTCCAATGCAGTTACTATGCAGAGGCACAGGCTGATGGACTTCTGTGATAAAAGGGGTTTGGGGAAGCATGGAGGAAAGAAGAAGGCAAGGATGGAAAAAGCTGGTGGTTACTTAGGCCAGTTGGATCAATCCTCTAGCCAAATGTGAAACCTCAGCATGTGAAACAGGTGAAAGGGTGGACAAGTAAGGAGTAGACCGCTGTGGCCACACTACAGGTAGGCTTGTCATTTAACAACAAAGCTTAGAAGCTTGATGTTACCAGCAGCAACACCCACCTGCCTAAACCCTTGAAGCCCTGGATGTAACATGACAGACTCATTACAAGCTGTGCTGTTGTAAAAGTGGAGATGGCTGCTGTCAGTCACCACCCATTTGATGCCTGAAGATCATGTAAAGACTCTTACGCTTCACAGATCTTGGTGAGCTTTCCCTGCTGGCTGTTTACTAAATTGCTGGGAGAGGGTAAGATATTCATTCCCGTATGCTCTTAGGTCCACAGTTCTTGGCGAAAGACCTCTTGCAGGTCTTGCACGTCGAGGTGTGTAGTCCGTGTGCAGGCTTACATAACAGAATTACAAAATGGTTTAGGTTGCGTGGGGCCTCAGGAGATCATCTTGCCCAACCCTCCTGCTCAAGAAGGGCCACCTGGAGCTGGTTGTTCAGGACCACGTCCAGATGTCTTCTGAATACCTGAGCCTTCTCTTTGATGTCCCCACCCAGCTGCTTAGGTGTTGAAAGCAGTGATATGTCCCTCAAGTTCCCTCTTCTCTGGAAGGTCACCTCTTCAGGAACAGCAGTACTGTAGCGTGGCATTCACGAATGTGGCACATTCTCCCTCAACCATCAGGAGACTTCACTGCAGGATTTTCAGCACTGCTGCATCTCCCTTAAGAGAGAGAGCACAAAAGATGAGTGAGTCAGAAAAAAAAAAAAAAAAAAAAAACAAATAAAAACAAAAACAAAAACAAACAAACAAAACAAAACAACAACAAAAAACAAACAAAAACAAACAAACAACAACAACAACAAAAAAAAAAAGCATCCCAAATCCTCACCAATCTTTCTTGTCAGAAGCTGCTGGGCCAGCACTGACACCAGCCCTCTGTGCTGAGGGTGTTAGACTGAGGGACCAACACAGAATAGTGCCAGCTCTATTACGTGTGAGGAGAAAGCACTAGCTGATAAAGCTGTTCTGGGGTAGGAGCCAGCTTGTTGCCTCAAAGAAAGCACCTTGGGTACCTCCCTGTCAGGACAGCCTGGATTTCTAGTCCAACATGAGAGAAAAACAGCAGCAGATATCCCAAATGGACTCCAGTTCAACCAGTGGGATGTAATGGGGTGAGGTGCAGCCATGCAGTCCTGCCCCTCAAGTCCTCCCAAGCCACAGCAGACAAAATACCAGACCCAAACAAAATATCCAGCCAGGCTGGAGGACTCGCAGTGCTCGCCACTGTTGCCAGCACGGTGCAGAGGGACAGTACACACTGTGCATGCCAGAAATGTTGGGTCTGGTCGCTCAGTTTATCTGCAGAAATTCACAAGAACTGAAGTTTGCAAGTGAGAGGAGATGAAATTCTAGACAAGCTATAATTGGCAAACCTGAATGAGAACAAGGAATGAGCTAAGATCTCCTTCACCTGATTAAGTGATGCCTGGAAGCGTTTCAACGACGCAACAGGAATTTTAAAGTACCAGCCATGTGTACTTGTCAAGATTGCTTCATCAGAAAAAACAATGCCAAGATTTCTGATCTGCCTGCCACTGAAATCAAATTTCACTCATTCAAAAGCACTTGATCAAATATAAATAGAATGTCTAATACCAGCTGAGATTTAGCCCGTATTTCCCAGGAACTGGAGTCACACTCTGTCCTTTTTATATCTACTGGTTCCTAATCGTTTCCTCAGTTTGCAGACTTGCTGTAACAGGAGTGTTTTGATGTATAGCTTCTGTATGTATATATGCTCTGTATGTCCGTGTCCTTGTTGTTATGCTAAACACAAATGTAAACGCACATTAAGATCCAACATCAGAGGCACATAAGGGAAGAAGGCTCTACCTGCAGCACTGACATGCTAGGAAAAGTTTCTAAAAGTTTCCTTGGATGCCAAGCCCACCACCACACATCCCATTGTATCCCACAATGCTCTCATGGGCCACTGCTGGGCAAAGTCAGCAGCAAGTCCCCTCCAGCGAGGGGCCGTCACATGAGTTGGTTCATTGGGACCCAGGGGCAGCCGAGCATCGTGTGTGTCACAGTATTTTCCCTACCCTGAGCCCTCCATATTGCTGCTATTCAGGAGGGAATTCACTTTGTACCCTTGTTCCCCCCTTTCTGACTCACAGCTGTGTGCAGCCCTGCTCAGCTGAGATTCAGAAACAAACTCAGCTCCTCTCTATTAAATACAAAAATTATCATCGACATTTTATCACACTCTTTTCCCCAGACTTCCTGGTGGAAGCCACCTGAAAAAGGAGACTGGGAGGTGTGGAGGGTGCTTAACATTGCAGAAATAGAAATCAACTTTTCTAATATCACCTGATGGCCCAATAACTGATATGATCACTCCATACATCCACTGTTGTCATGACAGTTAGATCTGTAGTCTAAGCATTTCTGGACTTCTTGACAGGAAAGAATTGGAAAATTAATGAAAGGAAATTAATTATTTGTCCCCACGGTTTCTGATGTAAGAATACAGCTGGTCTTTATCAGCATAATTCATTATTAATGTTTCCCAAAACTCAGTTCAGATATATGCCCATGTTCTTCACATGCCACACTTCTGTTCTGACTAAATATTAAAGGCTTTGTAAATATCAAAATGGTTTGCATTTCTCAGCAGTGTTCTAAGTTGTGCGAAAAGAAAATACAAGGACTTCTTTTGCCACATGCATATGAATTTTATGTGATGACGCCACCAATGGATTCTACAGACTTAGTCCCAGTTTGTTCTTGGGTAAGTAAGGGAAGGCAGACTGTTCCATAGAATATACAAGTCTGCTATTCCATCGCCCAAAAGAAGGCTTAGGAAAGTAATCAGGAGTAAAGAAAGATGACTTTTCACCAAATTTGGCACCAGACTCAATGGTTCAAGAGTGGATGCACTTCAATGATCAGGAAACCAAATGTTTACAGCCCTTTATTTATTTCTATCCTTTTCCTCACACGATAGTGTAGTCCCCCATATCTCCCTTACCAAAATTCACAAAACTTGTTCGCAAGGCCCCAAAGCAAGCTCACTGACTTTCTCAACAAGCTCTTGCTCTGACAAGCGACATACTACCACCCAACAGCAGTGTGTTGGGGTGAAAAGTAGAGAAGTAGCTTGTAGTTCAAGCTGCAGAAACATGGGAGCAAAAATAACGGAGCTACAATAATGAGGAGCGAAAAAGGGGGAGTGTGCAGAAATGCCCCCCTCGCCCATGTTCTGCACTCACCATTTGCACCCTCGAAGGGCCAGTGGAGCAGCTCAGGGTGAGTGCCACAGCAGCAGCCTGGCAGAAGGAGCAGGGAGAAGCGAGGCAGCCAGAGCTGGCAGCGACTCGCCTGCTACGCTGCGCTTACCCTGGCGCTAATGCAGGGGGGTCAAGTGAGGGGACTGCAGGGAAGGCAAGTGGCTGCTGGCCCCACAGCTTAATGAGGCTAATTATTCCCTTTCCCACAGAGCCAGGCAGAAGGCTCAGAAAAGCAATTGTGTTTTGCTTCTTCCTCTCCTTCTGCAAAGAGAATGAGCTGCTGCTTAGGTAGCCCGGAGAAGCTGATTATTGCTCTCCTCACAGCACTCTGCCTAAAGAGGAAGAGCCTTTGCCATCTGAGCATGGTGGAAGGAAGAAAGACAGGCACAGGACTCAGAAGTCCAAAGAAATACCCTTACACTGGTCCTCTTTACTCAGGATACGGGATCATCACAGACTTTACAATGTGCTGCAGGTGAACTGACACGGCAAATGGGAAACAGGAGCTGAATGAGAGCCAGAGGATTACACTGAAGCAAGGAAACTCAAGGGAAATTGTAAGAGAAGCTATTGAGGAGGGAAAGAATAAAGAGGCATTTGGTAGTAGGAGAGTCAATTGTGTGCCTGGAGAATAGCCATCCTTTTGTAAGGAGGAGCTAACAGAGCAGTGATTATGAGTATGCCTGAAGCAAACGTTCATGGTATTACTGAGATGTTTGACAATTTAGTCAGGGGAGCTCCAGATGACAGCAAAACCTATTAGCACTGTGTGTGCCAGGGAAAAAATGGAATGAATGGTATCTTATATTTATATCATACCTTTCATCCTGAAGGATCCCAAAGCACTCCGCAAACCACATATGGAAGTGACTTCTGCCTTTGCTGAAATAGGGACGATGGTGTGAAACATGCCAACTCTTTTAACTTCAAGAAACAGCACTGCTGCACAGCAGCTTGGGACAAAGGGAGAGACAGGTGGGCAAAAAATTGATATGCAAAGTAACAGACAATTTGCTGGGCAAGGATGTGGGGTAACAGACTGAGAATATGCAGTGTATTCCAGAAATCTTCATTATATTAATGCGAAAAGATTGTAATCAGGATGAGTGCCTTACTGGCTCTGGGTGCTGCATACCCTCCGGGACAAATCATGTTTTTGTTCCACAGAGCTTTCCAGAAAATGTACTGTGCACAAGACTAAATAAAATCCAAGCAAAGAAGTGATCTTGAATTTAGCCCCTTGTTCTCTTACAAGAACATAATTACTCAAATGTATTTGTATTTTCTTGACAGAATGTGTATATCTATCTACTGCTTTTAAGGACTATTTCATTACAGTTTACCACTGGGGAATAGATTTTTAAACATATTTCTTCACAGGAAAAAAAAAAAAAAAGGCAAAAAAAAAAAAAAAAAAAAAAAAGCTAAAGAGGACCGGCACTCTTCCTAAAAAGGAGGAGGGCAATCGACGAGATTTGTTCCGTGGGTTTCAGGACATGGTTGTCCTATGCGTTTACTGAAATATCATAGACACCCAGCAGTGTGTTAGATACAAGCCAACAGCTACAGACATGCATCTAGTGTGGCCTCGCATGCAAGTAATCTTCATATCTTAAACAGCCTGGCAAAACCAGTGCGTATTTTACAAGCTCGTGCATTAAATTTTCCCTTCCTGTTTTATCATAGTGATATAGGAGAATATTTAGCAAGGTTTAATTTGCTGTGGGAGAGAGAGGCAGCGTTTTCTAGGTCACTTTAAGAATATCTTTAACATTAGTCAGCGAGGAACTATGGGTAAGACAGGCATAGCGATGACAGCATAGTTGATGTTTAACATAATCCCTGTGTAGGTGTGTTAATAAAACAGCATGTGACGGCTGATGAATGCAGCTTATCTGCATCACCTTAAACTCTTAAAGTGCAATATAGGTCCAATCCAGCCAGCTTTTCTATTTTCCCATGATAAGAGGCATATTACTTTGTGTTCTGCAGAGGGAAAACTCCCTGGCCAAGCGTACAAGGCATTTAAAGTTGTGGGAAATGTAATGTGGAGTTCAAAAGACACACAAAAAAAGCCCTCACAACTAGTTCAGATTAAGACTGGAAAAATCTACCTCTATTTATTATTTGCAGTGATTAAAAGAAGGTGCTTAATACAGACCAAACACAAGACTATCAACAGTGTGGGGGGTTTTGCCTGTAGATGGTGCAGTTGGGCAGCAAAGTTTCAAAGTTTTTCTTTAAATAAAGATTAAACTGGGATCAAGAGCTAGGCATTACCAGATGTTCACAGTTTAGAAACATTTTTTTCTGTTCAGAATTTTTAGCAAGATATCCACCCAAAAGAAAAACGTCAAGGAAAGCCCAGAAAATAAAGAAAATACCATTTGGCTATACAATGCCTTTTTATTAATGATGTGCCTTTCATTTATCTCATATAGCAACAGCAGTGTGCTTATTCAAACAGGCTTTGGGCACCAAACCAAAGAAAACAATCACCAGGGTTAAAACAGACAATGTCCTGACCCTTCTCGATAAGCAGGAAATGGACTTTCAGGACCTCCGTCTGCCTTGCTCCCAAGGGGCTGACCAAATCAATGGTGTCAAGCATAAAAGAACTATTTTTACTTTTCAATGCACAACAGTATATGTGTTAACCACCTCGATCCTGAGTAGCACTGACTCAGGGATAAACATAGAGCTCACCAGTTCCACAAGAAATAGAAAACGTAAGGGGAGAAGCAGGTTGATATAGGTACAGTAAAAATTAAAACACACACACACACACACACACACACACAAAAGCAAGCAAGCAAGCAACCAACCAAAAAAACAGCCCAAGCCAAAACAAACCAATCAAAAAATAAAAATAAAGTTAAAAGGCAAACAGCAATGCTAGTATTTGTGCTGCGCCAGCTCTGCTCTGACATCTCTAGTACATACTGTAAAATCAACTGCTTGTGAGACAAAAGCATTTGCACAAAAGTACTGCTTGAATCCAGTGTTATTTCCTCCTTGCACAAGCAGGTTGAATTAACAGCGGGTTCTTAGGAGGTTCCAGGCTAATAATGATGGATGAAGTTCAGTAGCAAGCTTACATTCAAGTTTGAATACCTGTAGTGGTATTAAGTAGGGACAACTTCACTGCAGCTAGTAGTTTTACTGCTACAAGGGCAATGTGAGATCATAATCACAGTTTGGATGTGTAACTTGCATGTGATTTTACTTTATCATTCGATTTGTCTTTCCTTGCCTTTCTCTTATGAAACAGAGTTTAACGATGCTTATGACCAACAAATGAAGAATATAATTACAAGAATATTTAAAGCCTCTTGAGATCTCGTAATGGAAGATACTCTGTAATGGCAAAGTAATGTACAGAGCCACAGGATCACAAAGTGGCAAAGGTCAGCAGGGACCTTTCAAGGTCATCTAGTTCAGCTAAGGCAGGTTGTCCAGGACCGTGTCCAGCTGGGTTTTGAACATCTGCAAGAACACTGACTCCAAAACCTCTCTGGGCAATCTCTGTCAGGGTTCTACCCCCCTCACGGACATCAAAAGTGTTTTCTTATGTTTAGATGGTATTTTGTGCATTTCAGTTTGTGCCTCGTTCTGTCAGTAGGCACCACTGGGCTGGCTCCATGTGCAGAGCTCCAACAACATAATCCCGCTTCCATCCCAGGAGATGGCTTAAAATTTCCATGGAAAAAATCTCACATTCTTTTCCAGTTCACAGGAGTTGGATGTGATTTGTAGATATAATCAACTCACAGTGGATAGTATACAACAGGTTTTGTCCCACTTAAATAAAATCCACAGACCTTTTTCTTAACACTAAAGCCCTTTAGGACACCAAACTGGACCGGTGCACGGCTCCACCATGCCGTGGCCCATACTCTTTAATTAATATCATGCTCCTTTGGACAAGCAGGCCAGCCAGCACTCTGCCAGGTAGTCTGAGCACAGTTCAGGGAACAGCATCAGACTGCTTCCAATATGCTGTAGGAGTGAAACCCCTTGAAGCTTGCATGTGGCATCTGATAAACAGATGCTACAAGCAAGCTCTGCTCTGTCCTTGGCCTTGCAAAGACAGAAAATGGGCTTGGTCCATTTTATTTATAAATATAGACAGACTCTAATTGTATTTCATAAGCCAAGGAAGGTCAAAGTCTCATTAATTATTAATTGATCTGATTACTTATAATTAGCATTTTAAACCTGCTGAAATCAAAAGGTATGAATACTGTCATTTGCTCAGAAGCAAATTCTACCTTGAATGAGAAGCTGTCCTACTGAATTCAGCTTGGGCCTGGGGCTTAGATCCTGATTAATAGTCTACCTTAAGACCTTTGATTTTAATGAAAATACCTATGGCATGAGTCTCTTCTCTTCATAACAAGTGATCCTCATCCATATGGCTGAAGTCTGCTTGGCACAGCTATGTAGGTCAGGGGTGTCAGCCCCACTCCTCCCAGCTCTGGTGACTATCAAGGCCAGCAAAAGGCATGGTGTAGATGCTGTAATACTAGTGATAGTTCAGAGAAAGTCCCTTATCTCCACATCCAAAAGAAATCTTCTGCTTGCATTTGCAGGGTTTGCTGAGTTAGGTCTCTCAATCTATCTGTTGGCGAATGCTTTTCAATGTAGACAAGGCCCAAATTCAAACAGAAAAATAAAGGTGATTTAAATTTCCCAAACATGCTAACTCTCCTTAACTGTGAAGCATCCCCATCCACATCCTGCAGCATGTTGCTCTTTCCAGATGTGCGATTTTGTTGGCAAGCTGTGGCACAGTTTGTGGGAGCACTTGCCAGCTGAGCAATGCTTTCACTACTGCTCACCACAGTCCATAAATAAGCATGCTGCTACAGGCTGTCTGTATGGAGCTGTATGACGCTATAGCATTTTACTGGGAACCACAGCAAAGAAGTCAGCATGTGCTTCAGTTGCGTTAGCTCTGCCTCAGCTGTGACCGTCAAGCTATGGGTTTCCGTTGACAAATAATGACAACCTCATTCCTTAAGGTTATCACTGAATGGCTGTTTCATTACCAAGGGGTTGGTGAGGAAGTTACTCTCATTCAAATAAGAAGAAAGCTGAGCATGGATAAAAAGGGGTGTTTTTAATGCCATATACAAATAACCTGGTACACCACAAGTGAGAGACTGACCTCCAGCTGGACTGCATGTCACTGAGCACAAACCTTTGAGCCTAGAAGTTCACTCAGCTTTCAGTCTACTTCACTGTCATTTTATCTAGACTGCACTTCATCCATTTGTTGCTGAAGATGTTACAGGAGTCTGTCAAAAGCCTTGCTAAAGTCAAAATAAACAGCATCCATTGCTCACCCCTCATCCACCAAATGAGTAATTTCATCATAGAAGGCAATTATATTAGCTGAGCATGATTTCTTCTTCGTAAATTCATGCCAACTACCTCCAGTCACCTTCTTGTCCTTCATAGGTTTAGAAATGTTTTCCAGGATTATTTGCTCCATCGCTTTTCTAGGCATTGAGGTGAGGCTGACTGGCCTGTTGTTCCTCCCCATCCTCCTTCTTGCTCATCCTGAAGGGAGGAGTGCCATTTGCTTTTTACAGCCGTCAGGAACCTCCATCCACTGAACACCATGATCTTTCACAGATAGTCTAGAATGGTCTCACAGTGGCATTGGCCAGCGCCCCCAGCACTTGAGTGCATCCCATCAGATTCCATCAACCTGCATATGTGAACTCATTTCTATTATGAAATACAACAGCATTTACAAGGATAAAAATAACTCTTAGGTAATCATAGGCTGAAGTCACATAGGCTTTTCCTCTTGAAACGTGGTACTATGATCACTCCTCCCTCTTCTAAAACACCATGTTTAGGAAACGGTCAGAAGACCTAAAAAGTGACACCAGCATTGTCTTCAGAGTTCATTGTTCCACCTGTTTTTAGGCATAAATGTAAAACAACCCAGCAGAGAGAAGAACAGCTCTGAAGGAAAGTAATTGGAATAATTTACATATGCTAATCTGTGATATCAGTAGTAGCTCATTTTTACTTCCCGTATAAATACCGGAACTGCATACAACCTGGCTGAACAGCCTTATCTTCCAAGCACAAAGAGCTAACATGGGATCACTGCAGATATAAAGAGGAATAGCAAAGACACATAAAGAGGTGATATTCATTTCTTCCTGTGAAATTAACATGATTACTGATCATGTCCCTTCTGGTGTCTAGACTTCAGAAAGGACACTGAAAAAGACAGAGATGGTTCAGCAAAAAACATAGTTGTAATTGCAGAAAATATATTTTCAAATAAGAAAGCGATGCATTTCCAACTTTGTAAATTTCCAAGATCAGAGCTGATCTGAGAGACCAGACTACTCTGTTGGTATGTGCACATGGGGAAAACACTGCCTATTAGTAGACACTGTAATCTACAAAAAAAATAGCATGGCAAGTTCTGTGAAGGGAAATTGAAATGAA
Source organism: Oxyura jamaicensis (assembly GCF_011077185.1). Taxonomy (NCBI): domain Eukaryota; kingdom Metazoa; phylum Chordata; class Aves; order Anseriformes; family Anatidae; genus Oxyura; species Oxyura jamaicensis. The sequence continues at coordinate 52,999,999 of NC_048894.1, forward strand.
AATACCTGAAATTTGACACAGCATCAGGCCTGGATTTTCTGGGGTTTACAAGTATCACTGCTATCGCTAATTCCAGCTCCTACTCCCCACAACAGTGCTGATCTTTAGTATGCCCAGTGGCTTCTTTCTCACTTCTCAGCGTCCCATGCCTGCCATGAAGAGTGAAGAGAAGACATGGTGGCAGGCAGTGACACAGAAAGCATTTGCGTTTCCTCCATTTTCAGTGCTCTATTACAGGTGTGCACTTTCACAGGACCCATTCTCATCATTAAAAAAAAAAAAAAAAAAAAAAAAAAAAAAGGAAATAGGAAGACCCAGGGAACTACAGGCCAGTCAGTCTCACCTCTGTGCCTGGCAAGATCATGCAGAAGATCCTCCTGGAAACTATGCTAAAGCACATGGAAAATAAGGAGGTGACTGGTGACAGCCAATATGACTTCACTAAGGGCTCATCATGCCTGACAATTCTGGTGGCCTTCTACAATGGGGTTACAACATTGGTCAATAAGGGAAGAGCAACTAACATAATCTACCTGGACTTGTGCAAAGCATTTGACACTTGTTCTGCACAGTAACTTTGTCTCTAGATTGCAGAGACATAGATTTGATTGATGGACCACTCCGTGCATAAGGGATTGACTGGATGCTCGCACTCAAAGAGTTGTGGTCAATGGCTCAATGTCCAGGTGGAGACTAGTAATGAATGGCATTCCTCAGGGGTCAGTATTGGGACCCACACTATTTATCTTTGTCAGTGACATCGACAATGGGATTGAGTGCACCCTCAGCAAGTTTGCTGATGACACCAAGCTGTGTGATGTAGTCAACACGCAGGAGGGAAGGGATGCCATCCAGAGTGACCTGGATAGGCTTGAGAGGTGGGCCTGTGCAAACCTCATGAAGTTCAACAAGGCCAAGGGCAAGGTCCTACACCTGGGTCAGGGCAATCTCAAGCACAAATATAGGCTGGGTGGAGAATGGATTCAGAACAGCCCTGCAGAGAAGGACTTGGGGGTATTGTTTTATGAGAAGCTCAATATGAGCCAGCAAGGTATGCTTGCAGCCCAGAAAGCCAACTATATCCTGGGCTGCATCAAAAGCAGCATGGCCAGCAGGGCAAGGGAGGTGCAGGTGTTCACTGTGCTCTCGTGAGACCTCTCCTGGAGTCCTGTGTTCAGCTCTGTGGCACCCAGAACAAGAAAGGCATGGATCTGCTAGTATGAGTCCAGAGGAGGGCCACAAAGACAGGCTGAGAGAGCCGGGGTTGTTCAGCCTGGAGAAGAAAAGGCTCCAGGGAGACCTTATAACAATCTTCCAGTACCTAAAGGGGGGCTACAGGAAAGCTGGGGAGGGACTCTTTATCAAGGAGAGTAGTGATAGGACAAGGACTAATGGCTTTAAACTAAAAGAGGGTACATTTAGATTAGATATAAGGAAATAACTCTAAGGGTGGCGAGGCAGTGGCACAGGTTGCCCAGAGAAGCTGTGGATGCCCCACCACCTGGAGGTGTTCAAGGCCAGGTTGGATGGGGCTTTGGGCAATCTGGTCTCATAAGAAGTTGGAGCTGGATGGTCTTTAAGGTCCCTTCCAACCCAAATCATTCTGTGATTCTATAATTCTATGTGTAAATGGTTGGAGATGTGGTATCTGTCTAAAGGATACATTTTATTAGCTGTTATATTGCTCAACGCTGTAGAGAAATCACCAAGTGAACAGCCTTTGTTAAACTGATGCGACTGATTGTAAAGGTTCCTGTTACACCTGAACATTTCTGTGGGAAGCAGCCACAATGCCAGCTTCTCATGGAACATCTTGGGGAGCTGTGTTGCCTCAAGGCTTCTTAGAAGACTGATTCAAGTCCTCTAAACCTGCACATTCAAAACAGCAAGCACCCAAATGTCTGTCTGCTGTGTCAAGCATGGGCCTTGTGCTCAGTCTTATTAAATTATCTGGGACGCTGGGGCACAGAGGTGTAAAAGAGCTTTGCTGGAGGCAGGGTGTCGACTGGACAATGTGCAACTTTTAGATAAAGAAGAAAGCACTACCTCATCTTACAGTGCGGCTGAGGAAGGGAAGCCAGCAACGATCTTCTCTTGCTTCAGTGACTGATAATGCTCTTAGCAAGCATGTCTCTTGCAAAGAAGCCCAAATCTAACTACCAACTGACTTTGTAATTAAATAGACTTTAAGGCACAAAGATCCTGTGGAAGTCATCTCATATGGTACCTTTGTATCAATCCCTGAGCCAGCTGATGTGGACTGGACCCAGCATGCTCGATTCTGTTGCTGTGGGGGTTTTGCATTCTCCTGTCGCATTGAAAACAATCATATAAAGTCACAGATCAGGCTTCTCTGTGTTACAGGGAGCAAAAGAAGCTTCCTGTACGTGTACTAAAATAAGAAATTAATATGCAGAGACAGCTCCAGGTGGCTGGCGGTGTGACTGCTCTCCTGTGACCAGCCAGCTGCATCTTTTGGGGTTTTAAGGCAGAAAACAGGCATCAGTGCTTTGCCACATTCGGGAACCAGCTCAGGGGGCTTCTGGAGCGGGCCCCGCTCCCCAGGACAGGAGACAACAGCAGGGCTGAGGCCGAGTTGGGGTTCAAAGCACGGGAAGCACCCTGGAAAACCCTGACCCCCCACCACCCAGGCAGACCAAAGCCTGCCCCTTTGTAAGGTGTAAAGGCAAACTTCGCCCCCCCCCCCCCCCAAAAAAAATGGGGGAGTGCCACCACCACAGATGGCCGCGGCCACCTCAGAGCCGCCCCCGGACCGGGCGAGGCGGTGGCCATGGGTCCGCCACCGTCCCCCGGGTGTCGGATAAGGGGAGGGGAGACAAAATGTCGGCACAGCCCCTCGGGGTGCTCCCACACGGCCGGCTGCACGCCGCTCGGGCGCACGGAGGCGCCATTTGCTCTGCCCTTGCTTTGCCCTTAAGCCGCCGGCGGTGCCCGCGCCGCGCCTCGCCCTGCACGGGCGGCTGCAGGCGGGCACCGCGTCCCCGTCCCCGTCCCCACACGCACGGCCAGCGCCCAGCCCGGCGGAGAAGCAGGGGCAAGCGGCGGCCGGCTGCGCTCCTAATAAAGCGCCCTATAAATAGGCTCCGTGCGCGGCCCTCGGGCTTTGGCCGCCGCGGCTCTGCAGGCGGCGCGGTGCAGCCCAGCCCAGCCCAGCCCAGCCGATCCGAGCCGAGCCGTGCCGTGCCGATCCGAGCCGAGCCGGCAGGAGAGCTGGGGCTGCCGCAGCCTGACCCCCAAGCAAGATGCCCCGGGTGGACGCAGACCTCAAGCTGGACTTTAAAGATGTCCTGCTCAGACCCAAAAGAAGCAGCCTCAAAAGCAGATCAGAGGTGGGGGCTCCCGGACCCGGCGTGCTTTCCCTCCCGCTCTCAGCCCCCTGACTTCCCTCTAACCCTCCTTCCTCCTTTCCCTCCCCGCGTTATTTTTATCCCCCGGTGTAACGTCGCAGTGCCCTCCCCGCTCGAAACGCCCTTTGCGTGCCGGGGGGGTGATGGTTGCGGGTGGGTGCCGCCACTCCGGGCAGGAGGGGGCCGCGGTGGTGGGGCCATGCCGCCCTGCCCCGGTCTTTTGTAGAAAAACAGGAAAAAGGGGGGAGAAAAGGGCGTGGGGGGTGCCGGGGGCGCTGCTTGCTGCCGACAGGTGCCCGTGCGGGGAGCCGGAGGGGGAGCCCCGCGGGGCTGGGTAGGGGCCCCGCAGTGCTGTGGCAGGTTAAGTGGCGGCCCCTTTGCTTTTTTAACAGCAAAACAAGCAAGCAAACAGCGAGGATGGGCAGGAGAACCTCCCGTGGCTCTGCCTGCCCCTGGCTAGGATTCCCAGCCTGGGGTGATGGGGTGGGTTTGTCCCTCACAAGGCTCAGGGCTGCATGTCCCTGTTGCTGCTGCTAGCCTGGGTAGGGCTCCACATCCCTGCAGGCTCTGATGGCTGATAGCCGGGGTACCCCTGTAGCTCCTTCTCAGCAGAGGTCAGGAAGGACCCCAAAAATGCAGTGGGGATCGCCTCCACGAAAAAAAATGGCCGCCTCAGGCATGAAAGTGCCGTCTCGTTTACCTCACGTAACCCCAGGCTTAAGGAAGGATTTAGTTTGAGTAATGAGGGTTGTGCCTTGTGCTGCAGCGTGGAAAGGGGATTTAAGCTTCCTGCAGGGGAGGTGGAGTCGAAAGAGAGGCTGAGATGGATCAGGTGGGGTGGGAAGAGAAGGCTGGGATGGCCGTGCTGGGGGGCAACACATTTTCTTAACCTTGTGGAAGTGTAAGATTAGAGAGACCCTCTCAACAGAAACATAACCTCAGGTCAGTCCTGAGTCCTTTTTAATTTACAAGTAACAGCGTCCAGGCTGAATCCACATCCTCGTGTGTGGTGACTGCTCCTCAGGGCTGTAGGCCCTTTCTGGCCGTTTGCTTTCAGCACCTCCGGCCCCTCTTTTTCAATAAAAAGTCACCTGTTAGCTGGCCTGGCAAACAGGTGGAGCTGTGCTCCACCGAGTGACACATGGCGCCTTCCAGAGCAGCGCTTCGTGTCTTTAGCGGCGCGCAGGCTGGGGAAAGAAGGGCTGCCGGGAAGGGAAGATGATAGGGGGAACGTGAGCTGGTACGCAGGGTTGTAGCGGGTGGCTGCGGTGAGCTGTTCCAAGCATTTCGGATGAGAAAAAGTGCGGGTCGTGAGGGGGGGGTCAGTGAAAACTGATGAAGGTTAAGAAACGGGACACCATCACTGAGGCTGTAGCAACAGGGATAAACAGCGAGAGCCAGATCTGAAACGGACAGCCCAGTCTGCCTCAAAACAAGAACATAAATAAATAGTGCTGGCAGAGGAACAGAGGCAGCATACTACAGTGCCTGGTACCCAGCAAGCTGCTGCTTTGAAGCTTTTATCAGCAAGCGTCTTGCTTTTTTTGGTGTGAAAGCCTCATTTTGCACAAGGCTAGCTTTTTGTGCAGTAGCTGGAATTAAGTCAGCTTCTGAGGCAATTTGGGGTGTTTGCAGCTCTTCTTCTGGGTCTGCTATGATGATACTTGATTGCAGTTCTGTGCACTGTCTTCATTTTCCCTCACTGCTCTTTTGGAGAGATACCAGAAATCTTAAAATTTGAATTCAAGTCTAAAATTGATTAAAGCAATCATTGGAGTGGGAGACTGTAGGGGTACAGCCTTGTCTGTCAGTGGCAGCTCGGTAGTCATATAACCCTGGACTTATCCTCTGCAAGCTGTCCCATTTAAGTTCACCAGACAAGAGTCATTAGTTCATTAGTCTTCTAGGCATTAATTTAAATTTGTAAATTTAAATGAGTCCAGGAAGCTTTAACAGAACAGTCAATGTCTCAGTACTTTTTGAAGGTCTAGGTAGGAGTTAATAAATTTAATTAATTATTTTTTTTTTTCTGAAGAAACACTTGCTGTTTTTGAGTCTGAAGTTATTTTTTCCTAATGCATAGAACAATAAGCTGTAAATTAGCTTTTGCCACTCAGAAAAGGTATCTTGGAGTTGTGAATCTCTGAAAGCATCAGCAGCATTCAAAAAGGAAAAGAGGAGGTCAGAAATGACCTACTAGAGGAACTAAGCAATACTTGTTATGTTCATCTTGAGTACATAGCTCTGATGATCCCTTCATAAGAATATCATAATAGCTATAGAATAGCAGAATAGCTACAGAGAATAGCAGCAAGGATGATCAGCAGTATTGACTGGTTTCAAAATGAGGGAAGAAAAAAATCTAGGACTATCCAGTATGGAGAAGAAGCAACCATGGGCAATAAACCAGAAGTCCATGAAGTGAAGAGCGGACTGGAAAAGGTGAAACTGAGAAGTGGTTGCTGATAGTTTCTCACAAAGCAAGACGGGGAACGTTGAATATAGTTAGGAGGCAAAGGTTATACTTCTTATGTAATGTATAATTCAGTTTTGGAAAACATTGCTATAGAATATCAGAGAGACTAAATGTATGAATGTACTAAAAAAAATACTGGGCAAATTCTTTGTCCGTGAGTGGCTATTTAGCACAAGTGGTTGGAGAAGACCTTTGGCTTCGAAGGTGTCTGAACACCAGATTCTTGGGGCCTGGGAAGGTAGGCTAAGGAAAGAGTCTTTCAAAACTTGCCTTGGTTTTTATGTTCCCATCCCAGACATCTGGTACTGGCTGTTTGGAGAACTAGGGCACCGCATAAATGTCTCCATCCCTGTGCGGCATTTCTCCTGTTCTTGTACAACAAAAGCCTCATTAGTGGAAGCCCTGCAATTATCCCACACAGATGTGTGCCTGCACAGTGTTATCATTTGTGTGGATAATTGCATAAGATCCATCTAGCTGGTTGGCTAAAGGAAGTCAGATATGAAAAGTTACAGTAGGTGGAAGTGAGAATCACTGAGAGCAATGCCCCTGTGTTTCCTGTGTAGCTTTGCATCTTGCCTCAGTCTTTTCTTAAACGTACTCTTCCATCTTCAGGTCCTATGAAAGAGACTTCTGTATTAATGTAAGGTGATTGTTCTGGTGCTATTGTCTCTGTAGGACTGTTTGCATAATAGTTTTCCCCCGTGCTCTAGTTAATAATTATATTATTTTTTTAAAAAAGTGAATGAAATATATGAAATGCCTTCCTCATACTATTTCCCCTCCCCAACTGCAGCTGAAATTGCCATAAGAATGTTATGTCTGCAGTCATGGATGGAGAAGTGGGCTTCTCTGATAGTGAATGGGAAGAAAGGCAAGTCTTTAAGACTATCTTAATTTAAGATAAATTAAGATTTATCTTAGACTGTCCTCCGAAGTGACCCTTCCCTTATGAGCTTATACAAAGTGAAAATCTGTTTCATAATATGTTGCTGAGGCACTGATTTGTTTCTCTCTAATCAGTAGTAAAAATATCACCATATTAATCAGTCAGGATGTGGCTTGCAATATGACAAAGCTCAAAATACGCTGTAAATATATAATCAAAGTCCTATATTTTTTATATTGCTTCTTTTCTGGTGATTGATTTCAGTTCAGTCCAGGTCTCTGAGTGTTCCTGGGTTAAGGAAGTGAGGAATAATCAAAACTATGAAAGTGCCTTCATTTTCACTGTGTTATTTCAGAGACTAAACTAATATCTTACTGTTGCACATTTCTTAGATTTTTTTCCTTTTATGAGATGCTAAGTAGACCAGTGGGAACTGATGCAGCTTTGATATTACCTCTTGCATATGAACAAAATACCTGATGTTATCGTAGTCATTTGAGGATGCTGAAGAAGAAATAATTTTGAAGACAAAGGCTCACACAGTTGTAAGAAACTAACTTAGAAACTAGCTGCCTTGTGGTTTAATAAGCCGGGGTATGATTGTTCATATTGTTTGGCAAAAGTAGCTGGCAACCATATCCAAAAGTAAGAGCTTGATTTTGAATTATTGTATTGTCATTTACATTAAAGAACAGGGCGAATCCCTCTGTGCCCTGGAATCAGAGTTCCAGCTCTGACTTCTGCGGAGTTAGGATTTCACCTCTCACTTCTCAGGCAGCCACACAAACAGCTGATGTTACTTCTGTATAAAATCATCCACAGTTCCCATTGTCCTTTCTTTCCTTTTCTTATCTGTCTCTAATAAACCCCTCTGCCTTGTGTTTTTTTTGGTTAGTTGGTTTTGTTTTGTTTTAATTTTGATCCTCTTTTTCTCCAGCAAGAGCTCTCTAACACAGAAAACAGTATTCCATATATGTATTTTCTTTGTTACTTGTAGGACAGAAGTTGTAATAAAATAAGTAAATGAAATTTAGTGAAGCAACAGTGGAATGAAAGGAGGAGGATTGGGAAGCTTGAGAGAAATTAAAAAAGCAGTGTCCAAACCTGCTGTCACTGAAGTCAATGGCAAGACTCTTGTTATGTTGCAGTCAATTACTGAAAAAAAATGTCTGTCCATTGCAGGTTGACCTCACGCGCACCTTCACCTTCCGCAACTCCAAGCAGACGTACACAGGAATTCCCATTATAGTGGCAAACATGGACACAGTGGGGACATTTGAAATGGCTGTGGTTATGGCTAAAGTAAGTCTTGATTCTCATTTCAGCAATGGTTGGGAACTGAGTGGGTGGCATTGAACAGCCTCATTCATTTTTAGCTATGATTGTTGAAGAACACGGGGTGAGGAGCTATAAAATGCAGAACAAGAAGGTTTCACATCAAAGCAGCTGTGCTTTTACAGCAATACAATTGCCCAGAGAGAGGGATCCAGATTTTAGAATTTTAGTGGGGATGTTTACTGGGAAGTTCACACCTTGGACATAGCTCAGCCTCAGGTGAGCGAGAGCTTACTAACCTCTACAGCTTAGTTTTTCATGTGTATATTGTGTTCTGTTCCAGAAAAATATAATGTTAGCTGAGAAGGGTTTTGAAAGTGTAGGTTACTAGATAAAGCTGCTGCAGTCAGGAGTTTCTGGGTAATAAGCCTCTAGCCTTAAGCATCACCTTAATCTCTTGCAGTGCATAAACACATGTAAAATATTGACCATAACACTATTAAAAAACGTCAGAAAGGTTGTCTAACTATTCCAAGCTACCTTTGAAGAACCATTTGGAGTTGCCAGGTCCCTTACTCACTGTATTTCACCGTTACTATTTCTTTCAAGCAAGATGACCCTATACTGAAAATGGGAATTTCTGATATTCTGTTATGCCACAGCTGAGGGAAGGATGACTAACTTGGACATTAATACCAGTTTTCTTATTTTTGCTAGCATGCAATGTTCACTGCAATTCACAAGCATTATTCTCTGGAAGAATGGAAGCTGTTTGCTGCCAATCACCCAGAATGCCTTGAGGTACATTTTCGTACTGTAAATTATTATGGTTTATTGCTCTGTTCTGAACTCGCATACAGTGGGGTCCCTTGGGAATACTGTCAAGTGAGGTTTTGGGGAATGGAGATATTTGCTGTTCTTAAATGCATCCAGGGAAGTGGCTTGTCCTGGTTTAAAAAGTAAGCTGTGTGAGTCCATTATGAAAGTGCTAATATTAAGATGTAAAAAGCAAAGTTTATATATGCCTAGAAAGGAAACAGAGCAATATCCTGAACAAGAAGGATACAGCTAGGAAGAGGTCTAACTGCTAGCCTTTTTCTGGTGGCAGCTGCGGTAGTGCTGGTGATGGAGAAGGCCAAGTTCACAAAGTTCACAAATATGAATAACCTCAAGAAAAACCCAACAATGAACTGGCCCTGCATGCCCTTGTGGTAGGCAGAGTCTTTGCTGTCAGGTATGAAAGCAGACCCAGAACCTTCGGGCTGGAGTAGCCCGGGTGCTGGGCCCAAGCAGGAATGAGCTTTGGAAGTTGTCAGAGCACACATGTCCTCCATTTACCTCCTTGCACCAGAGCTCTCACTATGCTACTACTAGCTGTACTGCCCTGCTAGCTCACAGGGTCCTAGTCTGAACCGGTACAGAGAAACACTGATTACTAAATTTAACCGCTGATGTAGGTTCAGACATTTTCATAACGAAATTTCTTCTGCGTTCTGGCAGGACCCTACACCAGGAGAGGCAGCAGAAGAATGTTACCTGTTTCTCCTCCTCCTTAGTGTTCAGCGCAGTTTTGAAATGTGGCCTGTATAGAAAATAATACAACGCAGCTGTATTGTGTCTTTACCTTTGCCTCATTTCAGAGCTATGTTATAAATACTATGGATTACAGGATTGTCTGAGAGCCAGCCTATCACTTAGGTTTGTCAGTGTTGTTTATTTGCCACTATAGGGTGGTAGGAAGTGATCCTAGGAATATTCTGTGCCTGAACACTTTGGCATTTAGATAGCTCTTTGTGGTCCGTAATCGCTGGAGTAGGTTCTCTAGTGATTAAATACTGACTTGCTCTGTGACCTTGAATTTCTGCAGAGGTTTTGTGGGCCAACAGCTGGGGAAACTATTTTTCTGTTGGAAAGAACTCATGTGAAGACAGAGGAGGAAGCAATCTGCTTGTTTTCAGTGGTAGCTGACCCTGCTTGAGCAGGGGGCCGGACTACAATCTCCAGAGGTCCCTTCCAAGCTTGACTGTTGTGTTCTTCTGTAGATCGGGGGGAGGGCTTGGTGAACTGAATCCTACTCTGACAGTACTCTGAATTTTGCCACTGTTTTCTTGGACATATACCAGGTTAGGGCTTCTGTGTTTGTGTTAATCTGAAAACAGCAGAACCTTCATCTGTCTCAGGTAAATTATATTTGGCTATGATAAGGAGCTTGTGAATGAAGAGCTCATAAAATGTTAATTTTACTTCACTTTAGAGCCTGTAAACAAAACAGAGGTAACAAATTGGTATTCCCAGGAAGGCGTTTATTTCATATTATATAGTAAGACTTTCACTAGTTTCCAGCACAGTTTTCCCTTGAAGTCCTCACAAGACTGTGTGGAAGAAGAAATACAAAGTGTGTATTTAATCCAGTTTTTACAATTTACTGTTCCCTTTTGTTCTCCCTCTGTATTTCCAGCACGTAGCAGCAAGCTCAGGTAGCGGCAAAGCTGATTTAGACAAGTTAACAAGTATTCTAGAGGCCATCCCACCCATCAGATACATCTGCCTGGATGTGGCAAACGGCTATTCGGAACACTTTGTGGAGTTTGTGAAGTCTGTCCGTGCCCTGTTCCCAAATCATACCATTATGGTAAGTGTGTAAAAAGGGTGGAGGGTGTGTGTGTGAATTCTGTCTGGGAACAGGATCCAGAGTTTGGCTGGTAGGCATCGGAATCTCTCATTTAGAGTCCTCATTAAAAAAAAAAAAAAAAAAAAAAAAAAAAAAAAA